>NC_140034.1:28834132-29069925 GCF_963513975.1 Fringilla coelebs
CCTAAATGTTTGTTTCCCTTGAGACAAGATGTCTACATACTCCAAATTTTAAATGCTTTGATGTGGATTTTGGGTGGATTGAGGGCTACTGTTTACCCACAGATTCACAAACTGAGACTGGTTTATTCTAAAAGTGATAGAGATTCAAATGGTATTTTTTAAATGCAAGAATAACATGGCTTAGCGTGTCCGTATCTGGTGCAATGCAGTCCCTGTACATATAATATGCTGCAGCTCTAATAAAAATGGTCGAAAAATCTTTAATGAAAAGAGAACAATATACTCTATTATAGTTCTATAAATATGTTTGCTTCCAGACATTTTGCATCTTTGTTTTTTCCTCAAAACTTTAATAGTCTAATAATTTCTTGCAATTACATGTTGATGCCTTTTGTTCAAAGGGTAAGTACTGTGCTGCTTTAACTGGTTCTTGGCAGGCAATTTTACACACAGCACATTCTCCTTGTAGCTATATTCCTATATTTTTCTCTTAAAATTGTAATTCCCTATTTTAGAATAATTAATTTAGAATTTATTATTAGTTTAATAGCAAAGTATTTTTCTATACAGATTAATGCAATAACCTCTATATTATATAAGCAAAAAGATGTGCAGAAAGGTTTACATTACATATAAACATATATACTGCTATGTGTAAATAAAACCTTTTTTGTGATTAAATTAAAATAGTATAATTTCAGGCTTATAATGTAAATATTGTTTAAACTGAAAACATTCAATATTTTGCTTAAAATATATTTTTAGGGGTAATTTAAAATGTGTAGCTTTAAAGAAAAAAATGTTTCACAGATTTATAGTGGGTAAGCAGCTGTTTCCACATTGTTAGGGCACAGAAGTTCCAATTGCCACATTAATCAAAGTATTGAGACTACAAAATCCATTTCATTTAATCTCATTATTGAATAAACAGCTCTGTAGTGATGCCTATTTGTACTTGTTTCTCTAATAAAAATGCAACTGTAGCTCTCAACACAAATTAGTTTTAATTATTTAAATGATATGAATTTGTCAAACATAAATAATCTAACACCTGGTTTGCCTCCTCATTTTCTGAAAAAATGTGTTTCGTGAAAACTAGTAGAGGATGATAATGGGGAATAACAAAGGTAGGTCCATGTATTTATTCCAATTCTATTAATTTTAAAAAAGGGCAAATGTGAGTTGATTGCTGTCTAAGAGGGTGGAAAAGTAATCTGTTTTACTGCTATGCAAGGACACAACAGAATACAGCAAAGCAGAAGGATATCTCACATACACTGGTTCTGTGCAACTCACTTGTCCTGTGCTCCTGAATGAGAACTGGTGACAATGATTTGCAGTTTAGCAATCCTTCTCCTGAACACAAGGACCACGTTACCAAGCGATAAGTGCTGTAGGTTTTAAGACACTTAATCAAGATGCCAAAATCTGTCATAACAGTCACCAATTTATGTGAAACAAACCTTCTCAGGCAAAAGAAAAGGCTGAATTTCCCTGTTTTGTCTTTGTTAAAGTAAGTTCATTTCAGGAGGCCTGCCTGACATTAGAAGAGGAGGACCCTAAGTGTCAGAAGGGTATAATATCATATATAAGCCAATTGGTAGCTAACTCTGAAAATTGAGATCCATTTGTTTTCACCACAGGATAGTATAATTATGTTTGCTGTTTCTGTCTCATGCTACATTTTGTTTTAAAATATTTGGTATTTAAAATTCTGGATATCCTAACACACTACCCTGAAATCATTTATCATTTGGTTGAGGAAATATATAATCCAGTTGTGGTTGTTGGTGGTGGCCTCATGTGGCACTTCAAGCAGTGATAATTTGTATGACTTTCTGTATATTAAACAATTCTTTAATATTGATTCTGTTTGTGGTGTATTAACTGTTATCCTTTCTTGGTAAAGAAAGTGTACTAAGCAGATAGTTACTGTCTTAAATCAACAAGGCAATGTTAGAGTCACATGAAGCTGTTGAAACCTACCACTCAGTAGTTTGTCTGCCAGATTAATCATCTTTATTGTTCCTTCTGGAGATGTGTCTCTTCCTTTGTGCAAAATATTTCCAGCAGGCAGGCTTATAGTGAGAACTTACGACACTCCCAGGGAATGATTACGTGACCGTCACCGTTATTATTGTGCCCTACATGTTAGTAACATAGTTCAGGGTTTCAGAACCAATTTTTTTTTTTTAATGCAAATTGCAGATTCTTTATCTTTTATATTTCATAGAGTATTTTCTCTCAAAATGTTCTTATAATTATTTTGTGTCAGTAGTCTCTTCTCAGTGCTTTTAATTTAAAATTCCTTTACTCAATTTTCGCATATCAGCTTGGTTTTTTAAACCATTTGCAATATCTAATTATTATTAAATAATCAGTAAATGTGCTACAGGAAAGTACTGTGAGACTACTGAGTTAGTTTTGATGTAATTGGAATTCAATTAAATGTCAGTAGTAAAAATAAAATCAAAGAATTATGCTATGCAACTACTCAACAAGAATGAGAACTGTATTTAGTTCTTTTTCTTTTTATAATAATTTTACAAATTTTTAACTTGAAACTATATGAACTAAGAGAAAGCATACACAAAGCAGGATGTTTTCAAAGCTCCTTTTATACATCAGAGGACATTAGCTTGTTTATCTGGATACATAAATTAATATAAGTAAAATGACATTATTATCTTTGCTGATGTTGCATTCAATGCTGCAAAATAGCTCAAGAAATCTTCATGTTACTGAAGATATTATGATGATAAAAATATTTTAAAGCAAAAATAGCAGGATAATCAGATTTCATATTTGTACCTTTGAAACAATATGAAGTATCTTAGTTTTTCAATATATCTCCCTAGGTAAATGGAGATATATTGAAAAACTGAGATACTTCATATCTCAGTTGCTGCTTATTATGAGCTCTTAGCAAAGTGTGTTTGTGGGGGGAGGGGGAGAGAATTCACACTAATATTTTTACTCAAATGTATTGATAAAAAAGAAATTATCACTTTGAAATCAGTTGCTTGTTTTCTCTTCTAAAAGCCTACTTGGCAATGTGTCACGTTCCAGACTTTTTGAAATGTTATAATAGCCTTACCTGGCAGCAGCTCTTCTTGCCACAATACATTATTCCTCTTTCTGTACCTAGAGGACGTAGCACACATCATTGAAACATTTCAGTTTCTGCTGTGCATGCTAATTTCAAATTCGGATTGGAGCTTTGAGAATTTTGAGCTTGAAAATATAAAATGTAAGCAGCAGAGGGCCATAGTTGAGAACCTCTATTTACATGGCAGTTGATGGATACATCAGTGATATTATTGCTAGCCTTCCTGTCTGTTTATATGAACATTTTTATTGTACACATTGTAATCCAATATAGCTCAAAGTTCCAAATAATTTGCATCCAATTTGTATATAATGATTTAATTGGCAATTTTCTTTCCTTTGAGTTAAAAGAGTTGGTGTCCTGTGATATTGTCTTCATTCTTTATATTATCACACAAACCCATGTAAGCATGAGCAGTTGCAGACTGTGAGATGTAGGGAAGATTGAAGAAGCAGTAACAGTATGATTTTACAAAAGTCACAGGACTCCAAAAGTATATCATCCAGATAGATTTGCAAAAAGAAGAAAATATTTTACTTTTGATTATAATGCTTCAGAGAACAAGTGTATTTTCACTGAATTCTCAGTCATACCCTGCCAATAAACTCAAACCTCACAGAAATTTATTCTGGTTTTTAAAAAAAAGGAGTGTTTTCAAATGTCTTGTTATAATCAATTTCCTCTCTAAAATTCAGTTCATTTTTTCCTCCCAATCAAATGGCATCACTTGCTGTCCAGTGAAAAAAAGGGGAAATTTTGAAATAAAAGCTTTTCCTAATCAGACTGTATTACTTACTGGGAGCCAATTTGATTGCATGTGACTAATGCATTAATTTTATCATTATTGTAGGTCATCAAGACAAGTAATGGAGTGTCATCACTAAGTATAATTTTAAGTGAGAAACTGGATTATTTTTTCTCCCGCCATCAGTGGGCATAGTAGAATTCCTGGCATCCATGAGTTTCTATGTCAACTCTTTTGCTATATGCACTTGTTTACATTATGTGGAAGGAAAAGTCCTGATGAAAAACATTAATTCCAATTTTAACTAAACATGCGTATTTCTATATACAAATATTTAAAAAATAATTCATGTGTTTAAGCAAGGTGGGTATATAAAAGGACACATCGGTCAATGAGCTGGCCAAATTTACCCCCGTGTAGGCAAGTATATCACTTCTATCTGCAGATTTGTATGGCAGTCAATAATGTTACAGGTTAACCATAAGGTTCACAGGAGCTTGGTGTGGTTTGGTGGACAATCTGCTTTGAAGGTGCTAAGCTGCTCTGTACTGGTGACCAAAATTAATGTAGAAACCAGTACCACTTGAAGAGATGAATTTCAGCCTAAGTGAGCAACTCTATACATTACCTAAAAGACATATTTATGGTGTTCTTATTTTCCCAGACTGAAGACTTAGAAAAATCTATTAAGGAAAACCTGTCAAAGGGAGTTAAGGGTCTCTAAAGTTTCCAGCTTTGCCTTTGTTTGAATTCCAATGAAATCAAAGGAGATTTTTGTTAAAGTGAAAGCCCTGGCAAGAAACCTATGACTTCTAGGAACAGTGAAGAATTATTCTGTAAAATTTTAATGGTATGGTTGAAGTTCAGTCTACTTTCATCAATACTTAAAGCAGAGGTACTAATTTGGAATTAATCACTAATTAAAAGTGAAAAAAAAGGAATTATTAACTATGTCAATAAATCCTGCTCAAAGTTCAATGTTAATAGATGGATATTCCTCACTAGGGTACACTTTAGATAGACATAAAAAGCGTAAGACTTGAAAAGAGTTTACATTGTTTATATAGGAGGGCAAGCTCCAGAAAAGAAACATTTTCCAGAATCACACAGTACTGTAATAAATTATTTATGAGATTACTAGTGTTTTTGTTAAAAACAATTAAGTGTTGCCATTTCAGTTTAGACATGTTTATCCTAAATGCTGTACATATAGAAATCACTGAGCAAACCCTGATTATTCTTCTATAAAACTCCACTTCCAGCTCTTGCAAAGATAGTCTTTAAGAATTCAAACACAACAATATTTTTAATATGTATTCTCCTACTCAGCATTTTTCCAAGACTGCATTTAATATTTTCTTACTTCAAAATAAAGAAGCATTATTATGGGTGTGCCCTAAAAACGTGTCTATACTTATTGTTAAAATATTGGATGCATACAGCAGGTGTCATCCTAATATGGCATTGTTCTGGAATGACATCATCCCCAATTCTCTTGCCTTCAACATAAAGTAAACTGATTGATCTAATTTTGTTTTTCACTTCTAATATCAGTAACAGAATAAAAGAGGAATTCTTTAATATCTTTAATACAAAGAAGGTGAGTTTGCAAGGTTGAATCATTTATAAGGATGTTTTGTAGGACAGGAAATGACCTGGTTGGCTAATATTTACCTGTTTATTTGAAAATATTCAGCTGCATGTGCGTTTAAATTACCTGTCCATTTCCACACATTCCCAAAATACATCTGCTTGATTTCAAAGTGGATATAACAGGATAAAGGTAAATAAAGAATCAAATATGCCCTCTGTTACTAAATTTTGATAGGTTTATCTATCTCATGTGATAGACAGACCAAACACCTAGCACAAGAGGATGGCACACAGGTTTGTGAGCTGTAGAGTAGGCAAAAAAAGAGGTGGTGTTTGCTTCCAGAGTGTATATATATATTTCTATATGTTTATGGTTTTTGCGGAGAATACTTTCCTGGACTGCACATCATATCAAAACCAAAATACTGTGTTCCCCCTACACAAATATTTAAAACCTAATGAATTGTAATTTTGACACAGTTTTGTTTAATCAGAATTTTTCTGTCTAGCTCACTTGAAATAAGAATGCGATTTCTACAGAAGGGTTCGGAAAACTGGAACTGTCTTAGGAGGGTAAGTTAACACCTCCAATATCCCTCCTCAAGGAAGCAGCAAAGGGATAATTTTGGCTACACAGACTCTGGGTTTTGTTTAGAAACATAAGACCAGCTGTAAATAATTTGAATATCAGTGTTTCTGAAAATGATTGAATAGTACTTCAACTGAAAGATTAATTACCACCTGAGAAGTCTTTTTTAAAGTTGCAGCATGTTGTGATCACTGATTTTTTCGAACGATCCTGACTCTTGAACCACTTGCTGCAGTGTATTGCAGTGTCATAACTGTGCTATTTAGGGTAGAGACAGTAAAAGTCAAGCAAGTCAGCCTAAGCCCATTGTGTCTGGGAATTCAGTCTATCTTCAGGAAAACAAAACAAAGCAAAGGCTCATGTCACTGACACTTACAAGTCAAGCAATTCATTGCTCCTTGGAGTCTTCCTCATCATCTTTTTCCAGATGGCTTAAAAGACAATTTTCCTCAGTGCAAGGTCAAAGTGTGAGCTATGACTACACAGTGTAGGGCAGATATGTTTTGAAAGTTTATTTTACAGTACTTGAAACTAATGCCCACTTTGGCAAATGTCTCTCAGCAAGCAAGCATAAACGTCACAGAAGCACAGTGTTAGAATACTGTCAGCCTAGGTTTTATAGTTGTTTTCTCTTGACTTAGTTCAAAGGAGAGCACATGCATGAAAAGCTTTCTCCTACATTATCAGAGGTTGTTCTGGCGACTCTGGCATTCATTGTGGCAAAACTTGAACTGTTTAGGACAAAATTATTTTTATATCACAGTCTACATGAACCTATTAATAATATCAAGTATTAGTCATGAAGTTGAAATAGCTCTGGAAATGTTAAGAAAGATGAAGAGATTTGAAAATGCAAGTGCTATATGAAAGAAGGTGTAAGTCAATTCATGCTAATAAAATGTTGGAGAATACCACCCTGGTTACACAGCAGCTCTTCATTATGACAGAGTGTTTGCAGCAATGAAGCAATTGGTAATCACCCTCTTTGTAAATGGTGTGGCTTAGGAGGAAAAAGAATTTTGAAGAAAATAAATTATCTCCATGTGTAAGTGCCTCCTTGAAGTATATGAAGCTATTCTCACTGTTCAAGCCAATCTCCTTTTTCCAGGTAATTTGATTATTATATAGACTCTAATGAAATTAATATTAATGGATTGAAAGAGCCTGATAAGTTATTCAGCATTAAAAAAATCAATTTTTGTGTTTCATAAGTATTGTAAGTCTCTCACTGTTCTCCATACATCCATCAGTGCTACTGAGGTTAAAAAGGCCTCTGTGTAAGAATCAGCATAATTTGGTCTTACTTGAGCAAAACACAATAAAACTGGAAGTGTTATCACTTTGATTACCGGTTTTGCAGTAGTGTGCATGTTGTATAATGTGTTCTGCCCACAGATAAGGCATTGTATGCTGGTAGTTGTCTCAATGAGGTGAGTGGAATTTGCAATTCAGTGAGACTTTTTAGAGATCAAAGCAAAGGACAAAGGCATGTGTAAAGAGACATATGAAAGAAAATATCACCGAGTGCTGCATTATTCCTTCTGGGCCCTATTCCATAATCAATTTGAATAAGTTAATTGATGTAGATACAGTTCAGCCTGGCAGAGATGATAATCTTAATTAGGAAAAATGGTCACACTGCAGGGATGTAGGCTGCAACTGGAGGTGCACTTGAAATAAAGATCTGATGTTATCAGTTGCGGAAATTGTTTCTAGCTCCCGCGTATAAGGCTCATTTATCAAAGCCCCAAATGTTCTGACAGTTTGCATTGTACAAGTCACCTTTAAGGCAGTACTCTGATGCCTTGTTAAGGAAATACTGTTATTCCTGCCTGTGTGCTTTCCTATGTAGAAAAGTCTAGAACCCAATTCACACACCTGTCCCCAGGCTTGAGTATGTAAGATGTCTTTATCAAATGTAGCTAACTTAGAGGTATATCCCTTATATTTAGGCACCATCAGGTAGTTTTGTATGATGGCCTTTGACTGTTGTTTGCAGATATTAAATTTCTTTCTGAGCTTCATTAGTATGCACTTCTTCATTTTCACCATGTACCAGTGGAAATAATTCTTTGATAACATTGTTCTGGTGACCTTGTTCTGATAAACTCACCTTTGTCAAAAGGACAGTTCCTTCCTACTCACCACATTTTTACAATAGATGTATGCAACCGAAATATTACAAAGTTTTTATGATTGTATGCTCAAAAATTTATCAATAGACGTCACTTGAGTGATGTAACACCAGTTAAAAATTTTTAAAATACTACAATTTTAAGCACCTGCAATAAGGCCAAAGAATGGAAATTACATTACTTAGCCTTTATGTAATTCTGTATTCTACTTTAGAGGTTTACATATATCACCACTACCACTGTGGTGGTGAAGTATGAGCATTTCAGATAGTTTCATAGTCACATTGCTAAAATTCTGCTTTTACCCCATTCCACCAAATGAAAAAATAAAAAAATCTACTCACAAGGAGTTCCCATCTAGATCTATGATGGAGCCAGTTAGAACATTTCTACCAAAAATTAATCACACCAGATGCAGAGAAATCAAGTAGCAAATACAAAAGCAGAGTGGATCACCTTATGGTTTGCTGTACTCCTGGTAGTGAGCTCTGAGAGCATGGTAATACACATAATGGTATTGATGTAGTCTAAGTAATGAGTAAAAAACCCAGCTATTTCTAGCAGAATTATTTAAAATTAATTGAATAAAAAATGAAAAAAGAGCATACAACCACTTCAAACAAAAAAAAAAAAAAAAAGGGAAGCAAAATCACATTAATTTTGCTTCTAACTAGTATCTCTAAAATGAATTCAGAATTTTTGCACTATAACACAACCATCAAATTTTAAATGCTTGGTAGAACAAAAATTGCTTAGGAGAGAGGTATGATGCATATTAGATTGCAATAATGTAAAAAAAAAACTTATTTTAGAATAAGTCAGTTTTCACTTCCACTTTGCATTCAGTAATGTTATATATAATTTAGCACAGGTATATGTACATATATATATTTCTTTGAAAAGTTAAAATTCTGCTACTTTCTGTCATCAGAACCACTAGTCAACTAAATGATTTCATTTCCCTCATCTTCTCCTTGATCATTTTTAAATGAACAACATTTTTAAATTTGTGCTTTGAAAAACTATTTTCCCATTCAGAGGAAGTCTGAATAATTAACATACTCTAGAAAATGTGAATTTAAACTCTTAGTTTTGCTACTAGTAAGGCAGTCCACTTGTCCAATTTTTTAATAGAAAAGATGGCTATCAAATTTACTACCCCATTACGTTCTCTAATTAAGTCTTTTAACGCATGAGCTTGCTAACCCTGAGGATCTGTGGTCAGGAGCATGTTTCAAGGCAACAGTAGTGCCTGACTGTAAATCTGGTAGCCTGCTTCAATTCTCTGCTGCATTCCCTAATGCACACTTGGTGATAACTAATTTTTTTCAGCTTAATTTTGCACATCTCTAGATTAGCACCCTTCATGACTTCCTCTGGGAGGTTTTCCCTCAAGTCTTTTAGTCAGTCATTTTTCATGGCGCCTGATCTAAATTTTCCTTGTCATTTTTCATTTACCTCCTTCATATTTTATAGCTTTTTCTCTCCTTGATGACTTGATAATATTAAAGAAATTGAACAGATGCTCTCACTAAACAAAAGTGAATAAGTGAATGCAGGTTCGATGATGGAAAAAGAGAAGAAATTATCTCTTTTCTTCCTCACATTCATGAATAATTCCCACACAAAAAATGGAGCAAACTTCCATTAAGTCATATATGTGAACTGATTACAGCTTGGTCTCAGGCAAATAGCAGAAAGTCCTTCAGAGGTGCACACATGCATTTGAGGACATTAGAATACAAACTTAATCCAAAAAGTACAAAGCCTGTCCTCTCAGAATATTTTTTGTTTTCATTCCCTGAGATTTGCTTATGACTAAAGGGTCTAAGTATCTCCAGAACCACATGCAGCGTTATGTCTGTCCCATGTGTAGAGGATCAGCTAGGACAGTACTAGTCACTAGTTTCAGAATTAACACAGGGAAACCTCTTTGCTGGTTCACATTTATTCACATTTATACCAATATTGCATTGACTCAAGCAAATTACACATTTTACAAGGCAATTCAGTTAAACTAGGGTATGCCAAATTTTTAGTCATTCCTTCCTGATTCAGAGCAGGATTTAAGAGCATCCACATAGGAGAAAATATAAAATTATATTTGGTAATAATTTTATGTAAACCAAGCTAAAAACCATGTTTCTGCTTTTTCCATCCAAGGTCAACAAGTCATCTTAAGGCACAAGAGTTTTCAGACCTAGAGTGTGAGACTCAGCAATAATCTGATTCGGGAACAAGATGTGCTGCTTGTTTTTCAGTCTCAAGATGTAGTTTGGAAGGTACCAGGGCAATTACAGACTGAAATAGGCTTTTTGGTTTTGGAAACACCCATTAAACTCATGTTTAATTCTTTTGAGATCACACTAGGCATCCATCTGCACCTTCATCTACACCTAAATAATCTTTACAAATCCAGCCTTTAGGCTGGGATTTCATTACTCTCTCTGGTTTTGAAGCAAAGCTAAATTAGACTCCCACTTCCTCAGGCACCTTGTCCTCCCTCTTTTTAATAGCCTTTCCAATCTTATAGTAAAGCTAATAAAGCTTGGAGGCATCATTTCCAAAATCAAATTTAAAAATCAAATTTAAAAATGTTCCAAGTCCAGTAAATAAGAAGAGCAGTATTTTGACACAGACTGTTTCAACGTGCAGCTTACCCTCAGCTTTATCATCACAGGTGAGGTAACAAGCTTCAGCACATGTGGCGTGTCTCTTGAAGCCAAATTGCTTATTCTGTGCTTATTCTTTGGTTTTCTGTTTGTAAAAGATCCATCTAGTAGAAGTTCCATAGCAAGTCTGTAATTACTGGATTCCTGATAATGTGATTTCTTTATTTATTTTGTTAAAAAAATGTTATATGAGGTAGATATTTTCTGTCTGTATTATTTTTTAAATGTTTCCTTATTTATTTACTTTATACCCTGTCTGATTTTTTTATTCAAAAGGGGCCTGATCCAAACCAATAGATGTGAAGGAAATTATTCTGATGAGCTATGGAATATCACCTTAGAAATTATATAGCAGAATTTTCTTGAGCTATAATTAGTCAGTCATCCTTTCTAGTGAGCCGTTCCAAAGTCTTTTACAGTTGATTTTTTACAGCACTTGTCAAAGATTGTTAACCTATGATATGATCTTTTCTAAATACAGGATAGTACATAGCCCTCAGAGACATTTGCTCATTGCATGCCTCTAGGGGTTAGACACTTAATGATACCCTATCAACATCAGTGAGAATAAATGCAGAATGTACCTCATCAGTTACTGAATCACAAAATCACATATTTTTTGAAGTTGGAAGAGAACTCTTGTGACTATGTAGTGCAATCCCATGTTCAAGCAAAGTCAATCAAAGCTTCTGCTGAATTTCAGAAGATTCCTATCTGCTCAATTCTCCAGCCTGTTTTTGTCCCTCTGAATGGTAGCACACCTATCTAATGGCTGGTATATTTCTCCAGGTTTTGTATTAAACCTGATCAGGATGAGCCCTTCCCCATCACCCATGTCATTAATGAAGATATTAAATAGTTATGGTGCCAGTATTTGATCCCTGGAGTATGCTGTTAGTGACTCACCTCCAGCTGCTCCTCCCTCCAATCCTCCTCCAGGCTAAACAGACCCAGCTCTCTGTCTTCCTATGGAAGGTGCTGCAGTCCCTTAATCCCCTCTGTGACCCTTCCCTTGGCCCCCTCCACTGGCTCCATTTCTCCCTGGTACTGAGGAGCCCAACACCAGACACAGATAAATATTGGGAAAGGATCACCTCTCTGCACTTGTTGGCAACACTCCTAATTACAGGCAAGCATTCCTTGGCCTGCCTTGTCATGAGGGCACATTTTTGGCTCCTCCTTAACTTGTTTTCCACCAGATTCTCCAGGTCTTTTTCTAAAAAACTGCTTTCCAGCCAGTTGGCCCCAAAACACATTGTTGCATGAGATTATTTCTCCCAAGGTGCAGAATTTCACATTTTTCTCTGTTGATTAAAGGGAACAGGCCAAAATCTGGGCTTCTGATGACCAGGGTAATGATTCTGCTTTTTGCCCTAGTCCAGTGTCTTAGGATCCTGATTTCCACTATCCCTGGTTACTGCAGTCAGAGGATGTCTCTGAATTCCACGTCCCTGACACCTTCTTCCCTGTTTTAAGTATGAGCTGCACCACTCCTTATTAATTCCTGGATCACCTGTGTCAGAAGCTGCTGTCAGTGCAGTTCAGAAACCTCCTAGTGTGCTTTCCTCTGCTGTGTTGTCTTTCTAGCAGATGTCAGGGTGACATGTCAGGCATAAGAACCAGCAGCTGGGAATATGAGACATATCCATGGGGTCTGACAAAGATCTCAACTACTCCTTTCCTATTAGGAACGACCTAGGTTGATCTGCCCACCAGTTCCCGACACAGCAGCTCTCAGCTCATCACTCATCACAAGGCGGAGCTCCATGCATTCCAGCTTGTTTCCCACACAAAGGACAACTCCCTCTGGCATTCCCAGCCTGTGCTTCTTAAGGGGCCTGTGTTTGTGTTTTGCAGCACTCTACTGTGTCATCTATCCCACCGTATCTCCATTGTTTTAATGAGGTCATAATCCTGTAACCGCGCGCGGAGTCCCAATTCTTTCTGTTTCCTGGTCTGTGTGCGTTAGTGTACAGGCATTTCAGGGGGCACTCAAGTGTGCTGACTGCCCATGAAGAGAGATTCCCTCACAAGACTTTGGCACAAGCACTTCTTTATTTGCATCCCTGTCCTTCTGGCAATCCCACTTCAGCCTGCTATTTTGACTGCTGTGTCCCTTCTGTTCACAGCACCTCAGATCCTTTGCCTGCCTACCCTCCCCTCCACTTGCTATCACGAAAGAAAGAATCAGCAAATATTGTCATGCTCTTTTCCAGATACATTTTAACTTTTTTAACCTCATGAAAATCAGCAGAAAGTACAATTTCTAATAAAGAGGTTTTTTATATATAAATTTGGCACACTTAGTACATTACATCATTGCTCTTCATTGGCCGAAAGATTCAGGGGCTGGAGCTGTTAAGTCTTGCTAAAGTTGTTAGTCTTGTTCTCAAATAAATCTTTTAGGAAAACCAAGGTTTTACTCAAAATATATTGCAGTATTTGACTCACCAATGCGTTTTCAGTCTATTTTCAGACTTGTATTGGATTCACACATTTATTGGGCAAATTTGATTGGTATAGTTTCCTATTAATAAATTACAAACTTTCATTCTGTATTATTGCTTGAGTCATAGCCCTCCCAAATGCCACTGTGGTGTGTCACATTGAGGTAAAACTTTTAATGATGCAGTTTTCTTCCCTAGTGCTATTTCACCTCTTAGTGTTGTAGTTCATTATTGCTGCAATTTTATTAGCATTTCTTTGTATACATTTTGAAGTATCTAAATTTGATGTGCTGAAGGCATTTAATTTTAATCAGTAAGCTAAGATTAATAATTTAAATTCAGTAGAAAAAATTTGAAATGTAATGCAAAAATCCATTTAAATTACATTTAATATTGGATTTACTTGTTTTTTATTGTTTTGTTATAAGCAAAATTGTAACCAATTGACTTTGTCAATGTACGACAAAAAGATTTACAAGGAAATTAGAATATTCTTGATAATAAGTTGCAGTAATAATAATGAATTAGTATCTTCTCTAGATTAAATGATCATTATCTTAGCAATAAATTACTGTAGAGATGTTTAGCAGTTTTGCACGCAGAAAATACATGTTTATCAGAGTCCACGTTGTATTATATTATCTGAATATTTTGTGCAATTTTTTTGGTCGGTTGATTGGGGTTTTTTAAAATTTATCTTTTCCTTTCAATAGGAAAGATAAGCTTAATTTAATCTTAACCATTTTTAGAGGCAGCATTCCAGTATATAGGTGGCCAGCATTTACTGAAGAAGAAACTGTAAAGAAGAACAACTAACTAAATAAAACTCAAATATCTTTAGAAGCTTGGAGTCCTCTGTGTGACATACACATTGCCCACATAATTCAAGCCACGTGATACAGAGGAAGGAATAGCAGCCCTCTGATACTTAAGTTGTCTTCCACACAACAATATAGCTCTCTTGGTGTCTTTGACAGCCTGAAGTTATGTAGTTTCTCTTTACAGTACAAATTAAGCTCTTTTAGAAAGAAATCTGCACAAACCAGCGCAAATCTCATGGGCATGTTTAGGCTAGCCAGAAAGGCAGCCCAAATGGAAGGAGCATCTTTTCAGTCTCATGGAAGAGCATATTTCTTTTGCCTCACTTTGGGTCTGAATGGATACCTGTGTGACAATTTTAGATACTTCCAGAAGCTATTCACTTGTCAAAATCCTGTCTTGTGGAGCTCTCAAAAAATCTATCACCTACTTTCTGATACTCTCAGTTTCTAATGTAGTAACATAGGGATTAAAACATCTGTATCAATTCCTGCTGGAATCTGAAAGTTCATCCACGTTCCAAGCAAATATCACTAACTAGCACAATAAGTGAGCATTCTAGAATAGGAACTGCCCTGCTGTATTTAGTATTAAAAGTTATTGTGTAAGGTGCTCAATGACACTAATATTCAGTTCTTACTTCTCTCCCTAGTGGCTGCTTTACTTACTGTATTTTTTTCTTTGACCCAGCAAGCATTTAATTATACTCTGCAAAATAGAGCAACTTCAAAAGAAATTTAAAATACCTTTCACTAGTACTTTTTGCCATAATTTGATGACTAACTTTAAAATAATAACTAAAAAAAAGTAAAAGCAGAGTATGACACAAAACCTAGATTATTACAAATTGACTGAGTCCATTAACTGTTGAGTTAATTTATAAAATAAAAAATAAATTTAATCTCACTTCCTGTTCTCTTTTTAGGCAGAAATAGATGTGTGTTCCCAATGCAACTTTCAAATGAGTTCCACATGTGAGATAAAGGAATATGCAATGCAGATCATAGGGTACACACATCAGAGAGAAAGCAAGCTTCTGGGATGTACAACCTAGCTGCAAAAATATGGGCACATGAGACACTCTCGGCCAAAATCTAGATGACTAGAGAACCAAAAAATTAAAATAAAAAAATGACAAATATCTTCAGAAATTGCCATTATTCTGGTTTCAGAGAGAAGTAAATAAGCATTTTCAGAATTTAAACAGGTTCAGTGCTGATTATCTGTAAAATGCTTATTTGAGTGGTTAGATATTTGCGTGGGTTTGAGCCAGCTACTGAAACACAAAGTACATGTGAAGTAATGTTTAAGATAAAGACATGAAAGACTCTAGTCCACATGCATTAGCATTCACTTTTCTGTAAGGGCTAATTCTGTTCCCCAGCAGTATGATTTAATTTGCCACTTGGTTGTAAAATGGTACTCTACACTGAGATTAGGTGTCCTTTCCGAGCACTGGTACAAATGTAGTGAGACTGAGTTGCCACTGTAAAAACTGTAGGATTGGTAGATGGGAGCCATATCTCAGTCAGGGTGTACTGTGGGAGCTGAGTGACTTGGGGCAGTACAAAAAGAGAATTGTTATGGTGATGCATTATCTGTGGGTAGAAAAACTATGACTACAGAGACAATTTGCTCAGCATGCACATGAACAGCTTAAGGAAGAACAGCAAAACAAAAGCAATATCTTTGGAAAAAATTATAAAATCAGTTTGGGGTGTTTGTGATTTCATAGCATTGTTTGTTCCTCAGTGGACTAATATTTTGTTTTAGAAGAATACAGTTATATAATTTTTAGGTAAAACCACAGAGTGTGAGTTATCCTTCTGTATCCTAGCTAAAATGATAAACTAAACAAGGAAAACACTGAAAGGGTAAACTTAGATACAATGATTACTTACCGTTATTAGCTGTACTTCATTTTTCTTTTATCAAATTTCCTCAAACCTTTGGTATTCAAGCATTATAAATCAAGCCTAAGCATAACAAGATGTGGTTTAAAAACTTATTTAGGGACTAGTTTTCTGGTTTTGATTACTTTGATATACTTCTTCCCCACAAATGTAACAAGTAGAGATGAAAGTTGAATAATTTGATTCTGGAAAATATTTACTTCTGTGAGCAGACAATAAAATGGAGATACATTAATAAATTGAATGAATAATTATATTAGAAAGAGAAGATACTTTTGCATGCATTTTTTTTGTGATGGCACGTGAGACAGTCTTTCAAAAACCCCTGAAGTGAAAATACTAGTTTTCTTGAAACCTGAAAATGTCTAAGGTCAACCACACCAGAGCTTCAAGACAAACCAGAGCTTCAAGACAACCATCTCTGTTTTAAAGCATGTCTTCATACATCATATGTAGCTGCTTCTTGTGTGGATAGTAACAAGCTGGAAAGAGGTGTTGGTTGAGAGGAACTGGTCTCCAGAAAGAATGAAGAACCAGACATTTAATCCAGATGTATGAAAGCAAAAGAAAGTTATAATTTTTAAACTTTTTATTATAATTATTTTTAAATTAAAAAAATATCTGAGATGAAGGGAAGATTTTAACTGACATTAATACTTTTAGACTTATGGGGGGAATAACAAGACTGAGTTTTCAAGAATTTATACTTTCATTTAGAAATTTTATTTTAAAAAGATCTCAGATATGTTTTCATAGTTTAGAGTGCATCAGAATATGAATCAAGGGTACAAATGCCACTCCTGTCCTGTAAAAAACATTTTAAAGAGGAAAAAATATGTTTTAGTGCCACAATAAAAAGGGATGCTAATAATCATATTCAGACCTAAATTACCACCATTCTTTAAAGCATTTAAAATACAATAAAACCTGAATGTTTTTCTCATTATAAACTGGAATTCAAAGCTAAGACCAACTACCACTCCACTAATGACCCTCTTCTTTGATATTATAGCTCTAGGCAGTGAACACTAAAACGTCCAACATCTCCAGGCTGACACATCAGATGTCTCCTTGTTGTGTTGAAACAATTTGTATAAAATGTTTATTTAGAATAAGACAGATGTACTGTGCATAGTTTAGACTTAATACTCTCTTATTATGCTGAGGAAATTTTGCATGTAGCTGTACATTATCTTTTAAAATATTTCTTTTGTCACATATACTCCTATCATAGGCAAATGTCTGTTGTGCACAGTACAGTACAAACATCAGACTGAAAGCTGATACAAATAGTTACAGCCAGCAAATGTAAAGTCTCTCTAGGAATGATACTGTTATGTTTAATGCAAAATAATCTAAATTTAAAAAAAAATATAGAGTGAAGAGGAGAGTGGGAAGCTTATAAGAAGCAGGCCCTCGGGAACAGAATATAAGGGAGATGGTATGGGCTTATGATTTTCATTAAAAGATAAATCTGGTGCAGGTCTAGGAACAAAAAGACGTCACCAGAACTGCAAAAGAGACTGATAAATCCTTGTCCTAATCTTCTTCCTGAAAACATGCAAGAAATGAATGACTAGAGGAATGGAGTAATGGAAATAGGATTAAATGTAACAGTACACTATCCTCAATAGTGCACATTTAAGAGTTAAACCAAGAATTTTTCATTAACTGGAAGATCATCAGCCAGGAGCGAATGAAAAAGAAGTTAGCATTACAAGTGGATCAGAAGATGTCACAAAGAGAAACCAACTAAGAGAAAGGTAAGTGTCACTCTAGAATATGTGGAGACATTTGCTTCCAGTAAAAAACCTGAAATATTAGTATCACTGCACATCACTTCTCTGAAATATGGTAAACTACTCATATTAAAAGGAACAAAACTTCAGTCTGCATGGGTAAAGGTGAGTGCTACTGGGCTAACCAAAGGAATAGAAAGTCTTAAGAGAAGGATGTTATTTGTAAGTACAAAAGTGAGTTAAGCAGAAAAGGAGAAGAGATACAGAATATTAAAATAAAAAATTATTTCAAACTGCTGATGAATAATACACTGAGTCCTACCACTAAAATGCTTTCACCTGTCAGGGTGGTATTTGAATGATCTTTCATTGCAGATAGCAGAGACAAAACCCAGCTATAAGACAGTTGCTTTTTCAGTCAAGACCAGTAAAAGTGGTTGGGGAGACTCAGTCCTATCCAAAGTTGTCCATTTCTTCAGCCTTAAGACAAAATAGGGCTCTAACTCAGTTTTGAATAGATTTCTGTCTCATGTCTCTTAGCAAAGGCAAAGATCCTGATCAGCACACATCCTTCATTGCTTTGAACACCTCTTTTCAGAAAATCCATCCCTTTTTTCAGGCCAGAATATTTACACACTCCTTGCTAAACTTCTTCTGAAATGACTCCCACCATCTTCTATCAGTACCTTAATGTGCTGAGATAATAAACTTGGGTCAGCATGGTCTTCTGAAACATCAAGTACATTTAGGATGCTGGGGAAAGTTATTGATCAAGTGAGGCAAATGAAAAGGTATGATGGAACAGTGGAAATTTTGCAGGTTCCTATGAAACTGAGACACCCAAGTATTCAATTGCCAAAATAAACGTTCAAATTTATACCACCATGATTATAACTGGCTAGCAGAAGTGCAGCATTTGTAGCAAGCATCCAGCTGTAGAATTTCTACAGCAATCATCCAGTAGTAGAGAAATTTCTAAATCAAAAATGTTGAGACATTAAAAAAAGTCTACAAATCCGCAAGATCATTTCATTTGTAAAAATAGCACTTGACCAAGCAGGCACTAAAAAGCCAAACAAAGAGTAATGTATTTCTATTAATTTCATTTTTGAATTATGCATTTCTGACTTTTTAGCATCTCATTTAAGAAGCACATTTATAATTGATAGGAAAAGTTTGATTATTTTCCTGTGCTATCATATACTTAAAAATAATTGAGCCTAGAGGTGCAGAAGGCAGCTTCATTCTTCCTAATTGGGTTCATCTGAACTTTTTACAATCTACTCTGAGAAAACTTAATTGATAATTAACAGCACTTCAGTTCATCTACTCATGAGGCTTTAAAAATACATGAAAAGCTGACAAGTCATTGACTGAATGAAAAACAGTGTACACAATTAAATATAAAGAAAGTCTTGATTGCCTAAATCAAAGCTTACTGTGTTAGGGAGATGAATGAAATCTGTTACATAAAGACTTCTTTTAATGTCCAAATTGGTTTTTAAATAGCAAATATATTAACTATCAAAATATTCAGTGCCCCATCACGTTTCCCTCCCAGAGACCAAAGGGGAGCCAGCCATCCATTACAGGAGGTCAGAGGCACTTTTTCTGTGAATCACAGCTTTCAACTGCTGGCTTCTGGCACTAGGATGTAATAAGTGTTGTAACATTTAACCACAAAAAGTCCAGGCAGAGGTTCTTCAAGAAATGTGACCTTTTTTACCAGATTCACTGGATTGGAGATATCCCAATATACTTTGCATCTAAGAAGTTAGTGGATTTATTCCAATGTTGATAATAATGCCTATAATCTCTTGCCTATCTCCTGAAGATAGCAAGTCTCTGTATAGCCCCAAGAGGCAAATTTAACAACATTTCTTCTCTATTTTGTATCTAGATAATCTGAGGAACAAAAAACTGCAATACACTTGCTGCAGTCAGTATCTGAACTGGAACTAAAAATAAAATTATGTTTATTTTTAGGTTAAATTTTAGCAGCAAGACCATGTGCACCTTCTTTATGCACAAGAAGGAAAGAAGCACATAATAACATTGAATATGTAAGGGAAATGCAATATATATATAGATGTGTCTGCATTTATATATATCTATATATATATATAAGGGTTTGAAATTGAAATAAACATATGTTCTCCCCAGGTACATCTACAGGGAAGATGATGATAATTTTATATAACCATGCCCCACTCTTATGAGACTTTTTCAAGACATTTACTTTTCTCTCACCATAGTAAATAAAGTTGGAAGGATATTGGGAAGAGACAGTAGCTGAATGAAAAATTCCAGCCAGCCATAGATGGGATGAAATGATAAACACAGGTGCATGTTTGACAGATGTTTAACAATTTTTACTTCAGTAGAAAAAGGGTCAACACAAGAATTCCCAAAATGTGCCTCTGAATATCATCAGTCATGCAAGCCAGGAAGCCATAAATCCTGTGGAGAAGAGGCAGGGAAGTTCCCATATTTCTGGTAAAAGTGAGTAAATAATAAATCCTGAACAAGAAAGTAAACTTGTTCATTCTAGTGGGGTTGCCAATTCATCTCTGAGTCTTAGTGCAACTCCAGATTTTTGGAAATTGAGGTGGAGCATTTGGGAGAGCCACAGAGTTGGCAGGATCATCAGCCTCTCAGTAAATATACATTTGTGTGGTTGATCCCTGTTGCAAATTCTCCAGAACAAGTCAAATTGCATGGACAAGCAATCTCACTGTCATGAACAGCTTAGACAAGTCATGAAGAGGCAAACAAACCAGAAAATATCTTCTCCTTCCTTCCTTTCTTAGTATAATTCCACTGTATGTATTTTTAAACTTAGGAAAATGCAAATTAGTAATAAGTACAGATAACTAAAAAAAAAAGGATGATGGGCCACTGAATTACACAGGAAAAAAAAATGGCATGTATCATGCCTAAAAAGTCTAATTCTGGGGTTTTTTTTGTTTTCCTGAAAGCCAGTTACAGAAAAATGTAACAGTTGCTAATGGAAAAAAAAAAAAAAAAACCAATAAAACTTCACCTGAATTACACAAGGACTTTGAGGCCACTCCTACACATAAATCTCACAAGCAGCATAATGTGACTTCTAAGGATATCTGTCATAAAGATTCAGTGGGGATGACTGCTTTAGTGTAGGACCCTGCTCCCAAGTCTTAAGTCAATATGGAAATATTTGGCCTGAGTAACCAGGGCTTGGGACTGCAAAGGCCTCCTGTGTTCCAAAAGAACAAAACAATATGCTGAGGATGATGAAAGGATGCAAGGGACTTAGAACAGACTCTAGATTCCTCCTGTATTTTCGCCAGAGCTGCTGAGCTGTGGGCCAGACCTTTACCACATGAGGAGGTTGAATATAGGTTTAAATGAAGGCTTAGGAACACTGGTAGCCCTGGAAAAAGCAGGGGGCTGCTGAGGAACAATGACTGGATATATGAGTATTCTTGTGAACTGTTTGCAGAGCAATTTCAGTGTCTGGCTATTGTTAGTAATTATTTTTACTGGGATTGGCAAAAAAAAAAAATCTTATAAGGGATTAAGTATATGAAGATTAATTCTGTAATGCCTTTGGTTCTTATTTTCAAGCTTCATGCTCCTGTGAGACTGTGGAAACATAGAAAATATGTTTCTACTTTAACTCATTTTAACTCCCTTTAGAACAGGAACAGTTGTTTTTGTTTGCTGTGTTCTTTTCACTTACTTCAAGGAGCAGATTTGGATGAGAAGAAGATTAATTAAATTTCTTTTGCTGTGTATTTAACTTATCGATGTTCCCTGCCAGAGGAACCAAAGCTACTTCAGATACCTAGAGGAAAATCAGAGATTTTCAGAAGACTCAAGGCAAATTACTTTTCACAAATCACAAATTACTTCTAATTGCTTTTACTTATTACATACCACCAAATTTCAGTGTTATGTTTGTAGTGAAGAGGTTTTTTTGTCTCAAAATCTCTTATGGAAGTATGTGCATATGCATATATCTCTCTGTTATGGATAAATACAAGAATAAAAACTTAGAGCAATTTAAAATCAGGATTAAGGACAAAAGCAGTCTCTGCATCTCTCAACACACCAATTAGATTGCAACTCTTTAGCAGAATAACACAATGTTTGAAATGAACAGCTCTTTCTAAAGAAGTGCAAATATTATTCTCTCTGATTATAGACACTGTAGCTGAGTAGGGATGAGAGATGTTGTAAATCCATTAGTGAAGCGCTGCTTGCCTTCATTTCAGTTTAATTTCAGCTTTCTTAAAGCTATAAAATTGTATTATGTTAATGTGATGTACAGTCCAAGTGATAAAGGCAGCTAATGTGATTACTACTCACTGTGCTATAAACCTTTCAGCAAGGCTGCAGATGAAATGGTATTCAACTGTTTCTCATGATGACAGTGTTATACAGAGCAGATCACATGTTAAAAGCATCATCTGCTTGTTGGGAGGTTTTTACATGCTAGAATGCTTATGCAGATGCTAGAACCAACCTTCAAAGCAGAGCCTCACTTATTGGTGGTAAGCAAGGCCCAGTGGGCCAGAAGTCCTTATTTAAACTATGTATGCAAAGGACAAATCTAGTGTGATGTCATTGTTATGATTATTCACTTGCAGAAAAATTATCACACATCAGATCACAGAAATTTCAGTTCTGCTGGTATTAGTGCTCTCCTCTTCATCTTGCTGTCAAAATAAGTAGCAGTTTATTGAAAATTATGAAGAATCTTCCTCAATTTTCATATGATCATATAACAGCCATTATTTCCAGTTATTCACCTTACACATTTTGAAGTGAAAATTTTACCTCACTGTGTAAGCTTACATTATAATTCTATTGGGCAATTCACGATATAATTCTGGTTGCCAAGTAGAAATATTAAGCTGAGAATAGTTCGAAAAAAAGTCTGAATGTGTGGTCAGGGCATTAACTATTTCACTGAACTTTGCAATTAAAAGATGGATCCTTTCTGGTAGGACAGATTTGTACATTTCCTTCCAGGAAATTGGAACTAGATAAGAAGAGACAGAAAAATTACATTCAGAAGACAAATAGCCAAACAGTCTTTCCATCTGACATGGGCTTTCCCTGTCATACATCTGTTGCAATATTTAGTGCAGTCACTGACCACATGTGTCTACCAATGGCCATTATTTCTTTCAAGCACTTCTGAAAGAAGAAACAATTTTTCTGTATTCAAAAACATGGTAGTGCATAAGCACTGCCTTCCCTTTTGCTTACTTCTAAATGTCTGTACTTTGATGTTTGGGAGTAGCTCATTCTGCATGAGAATATCAGCAGAACAGGGCTAGGAAAATTACTGCACATGTTTATACCCAGCCACACACTGTTCTCCAGGATGGAATCCATTCTGGGAGACATTCATCCAGTAATCCTGAAGCCAGTAAGTTTAATGGCCAAAAGCAGTAACTGAGGAAGAGTAAAGTGGTTAAAGCATGATGATAAAGTGCATCAAGACATGATGCTTAAAGTGCTGAGAAACTTTGTCTGACTTTGTGGCAGTTTTAACTTAGGCAGCACCTACTTAAGGTCCCTCCCAGGTTGTCTTATTCTGTGTTATTGTGATTCTAGTTTTCAGTAGGTCACAAAATTATCTAGTACTGCAATGTCAGAGAATAGCAAGAGGGGCAAGCGGGTGGCAATGATAAAAAATTAGAGGGAAATAAATAGAGAGGTATGAGCAATTTATTATGAAAACAATTTTCCAGACATTTAAATGGTTAGAAATTTACATTTTGCTATCCTTTGCTAGGCAAACATACCTTGGCTAATAATTTAGGAAACATCATTAACTTGAATTGATAACTGGAAAGACGACCCGTGGAGGCACTTTACAAAATAATCCTGAAAAGTTTCTGTGTTTTACTTATTAAAGAAACACATATTATTCACATCTGTTCCATCCTCAAGTCTTGCCCACTGTGTCTCTTAATTTGCACCAGAGTGCATGTGTCCAAAGAAGCTTATGCAGACACAACTCTTTTCTGGCCTCTGACACAAGAGAGTGGCTAAAAGCTATGAGAAAACATACCAATTAAAAACATTAAAAACTCAAAAGAGCATGCATAATAAGTATCACTTTCAAAGAGAGATGAGAGCAAAATTCCCCTGTCTAGTTGCAGATGTAGACACCTCCCAATACTTCCCAAATCCTTGCATCTAGGGGCTTAACTATGGATCCTATCTAATGTCATACAACCAAGCAGTATATTAAAGCTTAAAGGGTAAAGCATTTCCATACCTTTCTAATGATGATTAATTCATTTTGTATTCATTTGAGTAACATTAAACAAACTCAATTCATTTAGCATGAATGTGGATAGACTTTTATTTTCTTCTGCATTTTCAGGAGAAACTCTTTAAATGAATAATTGTAAAAAAGTGAATAGCAGAGAGAAAGGAACTGAAAGTTTCCATGCCAGACATAAATTGCACAATAAAGAACATAAATCCATGAATATTTATTTGTTTACCTTTGATAAGTGTCATATTTACTTTATGTATATATGGTACAGGAAATGAATAGTTTTGTGCCATGGGGAAGATACAACATGAAGTTACTTTATATTTTGACACATGCTGCTGTATTATTTCAGCAGTGACAATCAATAAGAACTTCAGAGAAATATCTTTAAAAAACCTATTGAATCAGCTATTTTTTGCTTTAAATGAGGATTTACCCTTTTTCCACAATCATGTTGCAACAGTTATGTAAGAAAGTCTTGGTATTTTATAGCCTTCCTTGACAGAGTTCTTCAGAGAATATTTTTCTGACTATCCAATTTTATGGAATTACTGCCTTCTTTCCTTTGCCTGTATTTTTTCCCCGCAGAAACTTTGTGAGATCACTTAAGGCTGACCAGCATCTGAGATTCTGTAGCCATTTACTTCCAAGCAAAAGCACCTTATTTTTAAAGACCTCCCTGAGGTGACTAGGACTTCTTTTCATACTCATAGCTGGAGCTGTAAAGTTATGAGGTTCAAACTTTAGTAAAACCTATCCCCATGTGGATGTTTAGCATTACCTGGGGGTCAATGACTCAGCCACAGATTAGCCAGCTCCCTAAAGTTTCAAACTACAGCTCCAGAAAGTTTATGCCAAAAGCCAAGCATCCAGATTTTACCAAATGCTGAGTTCTTCATTTGGGAATTTATATGTGAGGTCAACTTGATTGTGCAGAAGCAGACTCACATCTGTAATGTAAGTAATTAGGAAATCTTGTCCCTAAAACTAATGAAAAAGAATAAAAAATGTGTTTTGATATGGAATTTTTTACATTGGGAAAAAATACAAATTGGCTGGATTTACCTCACCTAGTTACAAGTGACTAATGATCAAATTCCTAATCTTCCCTGGAAATGATAAGCAACAGATATCATGTAGAATACTTTCTTCTCTCTACTGACGAAAAGGCAAAAACTTTCATGTGTGTTAGCTTTTTAACTTCATCTTGAAATGTTATTCAATAACTGCAACCATGTTAGGGATTTCCAAATTTTCTTCCTAATCACATTTTAAGATTTATTTTCTTAATACTGAAACTGTATCCAACTTCTGTTTTTTACCTTCAGCTATAGAGGACCATCCATATCACCCATGTTCTGGATCCTGTACATTCTTTCAATAAATTCAGGGCTAAGAAAACAGCAGTCAGATTAAGATTTATCTTGAGGCATATATTGTATCTGTGTTTCTGTAGTTTTTAACATAGGAAAGTTTAAAAACCTCAAATATTGTGACAACCTTCTGGATGTAAAAAGAAGTTTTGTAATTCATGACAGTTTCTAACAAGTCACTCCAAATCTCTGCATATTTGGAAGAGTAACATTTACTTTGTTGAACCCTTCAGCATACCACATATATCAATTTCTTGGTTTTCAGTGTGATGGATTGCAAACTTAAAGATGTCATTAGTTCAGTTTTACACACATTTAGGCAAAAAAACCCATATGGATTTGTAAGGAAATGAAATATAATTTTGAACTTAAGGATCCAATATCTTACATTTTAGTGAACAAAAATGGAGCAAATATTTTTAATGAACTGTGAGCAGAAAGCTTGACCTTCTCTATGAAACACATACCTTAGGAGAGAAAAAAAGCTATTTAATACAATGCATTTTAATGCATATATGCAGGGCTGTGCTGATCAATGCATTTTATATGCATTTTTGAATGCTGATGACTTACTACAAATCAAACATTTTTAAAATATTCAGAATACTGGATAGTAAAGAAAAAATCCTAATGTACTTTATTTCCTGTTCTTGCTGGTGAACAGAAGGATGTGTTTAATACACTGTGGAAAGAGAATAGGATCAGCAGCTGGTTTACCTGGGAAAAAAGCTTAGTGTGCAGGTAAATCATTGAAGCATATTCTACCCTCAAATGATAAGAAACTGGCAATGTTCATTACTGATATACCTTACTCCTTAACAGCACATCTTGTAGTTTACTCTCTCATGCAGTTTACAAATCTTTAATAATCTGACAAGGACTGATTTCAGATGTGGTTACCAGAGTCTTGTAAATAATCTTAGTGGGATGTGAGGGGAAGGAAAGGGAAATCAAGACTCTGAAGGGCAGCTTCTCCAGCGGCAGCTTGCAATGACAGTTTGACAGACTTTCTGGTGCTGTGGAAGAATTATATGCAATAACTACATGAATCGCTCACTTTCCTCCAAGGATTGCATATTTCTTGAAGTGTCATAAATACAAAGATATAGGAAGCATTACTTGGTAGAAAAAAATAAAATTCTATTTTATGTCCCTTGCAACTCATTTGCATAATGCAATCTGGAGGGTTATGTTTGTCAGGGGTAGGAAGACAGTTTAAACAAATATTCAGTGTCTGAATACCATCCGCAGCAAAAGGTCATGGTCTTAGCAGGCAGCTAAAAAAGTAAACAAAGGCCAGCATGTCTGCATTCTCCCTGCATCATATTGACAGCAAACAATAGCTACCTAACAGAATATCTGTCAGCTTGGAAGCATTTACTGAGTATTTTGTTCTGGCTGATATAGACCGTTCAAGTAAGTCATTATACTGGGAGGCAGCTACTGCCATTTCAAAAAGTATCTTGAGACTACAGCAATTTCATACCACTGTAATTCAACAGCAACTGACTACTAACTAGCTAAGTGCCACAGACTCCATCCAGTATGACTGTTTCCATGGTAATTGGATACCTGGGCACTTTATTGAAACCTGCTTGCCAGACGTCGTTAAGGACTACGAAGGAAATCCTCACACTTTTCCTTTCTACAGACTGACTGGTAGGCACACTGAATAACTAATTTTCACTATTTCCAGTTTGATATTATATAACTCTTACTATTCACATCCCAAAAGTGCATTGATAACTTGTATTCCAAATCCCTTTGTTCCTTTCATCCAGTGTCTACTGAAAGATTCCAAGCAAAACCCTTCACAGCCTTGCACTGACTTATGGCAGTAAAAACACCTGTTTGACTCAAAGCAAGGAGGGTCTCATACAGGGAGTTATTCCACCTCTGATAGTGGCCAGTGCATCTATTGAATAATTTAATGAAGAATTTTAGATCCAGTATATTCCCACAAAAAGGCTTATTTAAAATCTATGTTATCTTTTGTCAACTCACCCTGATTTCTGGGTGTAAAACAACTTTTATCTATGAGAACAGTTACAAAATAGACTACAGGGTTATTGAGGATGAAACAGCGAATGAGGGAAGGAAGACATGAACTGTCCACTGTCTTTGATAAACTGATAGCAAGTGTTAGGGCAATTATTTTCTGTGCCTATTCTTACCCAGTCTTTCTTCTAAATGATCTGAGTATGTGCCAGTAAGCAAAAATCAGCTCCTCTTTTTAATCTCATATTCCATCTGCTTCTGGAATCACTGCTAAGGGCAGGTGGCAAATGAGTTCTTTCTAATTTTCCAGTCTTCTCCATGGGATGAATTCTGCCTCCTTGTTCAGGCTGAGTAGTTCTTTACCAGCCCTTGGGATAGAGTAAGGAGAAGCTCAAGCTGCATACATGTGACAGAACCTGCATCAGTATGAAGTGAGGGCACATACAGTTTAATGTTATGTGTGTGATGTGCACAACACATTATGAGACGATTCCTGAGTTGGAAGGTTTCAGGACAATAGACCAGGGCATGACATAAAGGCATTTGCCTTATGGCTGTTTTTTTAGTGACATGTTTACGTACAATTGTTTCTGCACCTGTTAACACAATTGTGTTTTGCTGAATATAATTCTTCAAGAAAGAATGATTTCTTTTATCACAGTGTCAGGTTCTAACCAAGGAGAGCAGTGAGCAGTAACCATGTAAAAAAGTGATAAGTCCTATATCCTTCAATTTAATTTGTGAATGCCAAGATTATTTTCTGTCATTTCAAAGAAAATCAAAATCAGGAGTACATCTTACATCCCGATTAATTCTAATTCCTAAGATTAATTCTTACATCTTCAGATACACATTAATACATATGCATTGGTATATCATTGGTCTATACTTATACATATATATTCATGCATATAACCGTGATGTAAGAGCATCTCCTCTGACAAAGAGGAGACAAGTGATTTTCTAGAGCCTTATTTGACATAATAACAATTCATTGATCTCTCTGCTTTATTGGGGGCTGATAATAGAATACCCCAAAGGGAAGAATCCATGCCAGAATCCTGGATCAAAGGGTTTACCTCTTTGCTCACATAGGTGCTGAATCCATGGCTTATTTCCAAGTAAAAGTGCCTGCAGCAACATTTGCTAATTACAGGTTGTGTTCTACTGTTTCCAAACAGGGTGAAAGTGACAGAAGTTTAACTGTAAATAATTACACACTTGAGTAAGTATGTGATTAGTCCTATTTGTTGTGGTTGGGACTAGAGTGACAGGACAAGAATGGAGTGATTGCATTATTTACAGCTTAATTGTAGACAAGTAATTACTTACGTAAGCTGGTGCTGTGGGGTCAGGGAATACACGCCTGAGAACATCTAGGGGTTGAATGGAAACTTCAGAAAGTCGGTTTCCAAATGATGTAGCAGAAGTGCAAATACTATGCATTTATCTAATTAAGGAGGGAGGTCCTTGAATTTAATGCTTTGGAATGTTAAATGTCTTGTTCTCTTGAAACCAAGGATTAGATGTAATATTTAAACCAGCACTTCCAGCCTAATAAATCACAAATGCCACCTAGTGGCTTTTGCTATCTAGTGAATCATTGCATACTAAAAAAAAAAAAAGAAGCCACCAAAAAGGAAAAAAAAGTGATAAAAAAACCCCTAAACTCCATGTTATTTCCATGAATGTGCATATGGTTGATGAGATTATCTGTGAATACATTTTTCCACCTAGTTCCCAGCCATGTTTTATTTGCATTGGATGAGTTTGTGAAAATCTTACTCATATTGGCAAGTAGCAGTGAATAATCCCATTAAAATGTAGTTAAACTCCTTGCTTTGGAACTGTATTTTAACTATGTGCTCACCTTGCCAAGTAAAATAGGGTTCTGATTTACAAAATATGTTAAATCAGTAATACGGTTAGGTAAGTTAGTTAAATTAACAAAACATGTCAGTAAACTACCCTAATTCTAAGCCTAGTCCATCCAACTAAAAAATGCTTCCTTTTTTTACTTGTGTGCTCCTTTTCCAAAATGACAAAGTATTTCAGAATCAAGATCAAGAAAGAAAGAAAAAAAAGAAAAAAAGAAAAGGACTAAGCTGATTATTTTGAAGGAGAATAATTGCAGTATAATGAACTGCTTAATTGGGACATCTATATGTTGTTAAATTAATTTAAAAATCATGAAAGGAACCTTACGGAATCGGAACAAAAAATTTATTAGTAATAATTATGGTACCCTTAAAGCTGCTAAGTTTCTATGTTTCCACATCTTTGCAAACTACTGCATATGTTGACCTTATGATGGATATTCACATGTGAAAAATACTTAGCAAGTGTTAACTTTTTTTTTCTGAGACAGCAAGAGCTTGAAAATCTCAGAAGAACTAGAAGTTGAGTCTTGTGATGAGTGCAAAAAAATATTTTTAAAAAGTCTGTCATTTATAGCCCAATTCAGAAAAAAACCTTAAATTGAAACATCAAAGTTTTGAAATTTGTCATGGTTATTTTGGCACAGCAAGTAGAAAAAAAAGTGTTAGTGACTTTCAGAAACTAGTCAATCTGCTTTGAAAAAATGTGATTAAAGTGCAATTGTTAAAAATTGTCAAAGCCTGGGTAGGACTGTTGTATCAACCACGCTTTTTTTTTTTTCTCTACTTGGAGATAGGTACATTCCCTTGATTTCAGAACGTGAAAATGACACCAATGATTGGTGCAATTAAGTGATATAGGTATGTATAGGCAGATATGTGAATGTTTTGTGTTGTAAAACATTCAGTGATATATATTGAGGTTATTATTTCTAGGCTTGCTTAGAGTTATGCATGTGGCATATGAAAGTTTAGTGGTGCCTAAATGCTCAAAGTGCTTTATCTCCCAAAATTGAGCTGAATCTGTTCAGAGCTGTTCCTTCTGAAACATTAATTTTTCATGGATGAAAATTAGTGTAATTCAGAGTGTATTTTTTAACATCTATTTGTACAATTTTTCTATGGAATATTCACATTTCTTTATGGCATGACCCTACAACTTTCATATGCCTCAATCTTCAAATGCTTTTAGTGTATGTTTATCTTCAATCAGGAGAATAAATTCATTAAATTAATTTCATGGTATTAAGTCCAGTTGTTGCAGAGATTTTAATATAACTAAAATTATTAAATTTTTCAGTATGTAAGTAAGAAAAGTTAGCAGAGGTCCAGGAAAGTTAAGTGTGTTCCTCTCCAGAGGTCATGTAACAGCTCAGTAAGAGAACAGAGTGCAAAATGTCACATGTGCTACAGGATTTGTGGTTTTTTAAAGAAAAATGTCTGTAGTTATTGAATGGGATAACTCATGCACATGCTAGCAAAGGTGTTTACTTTCTTAAATACTCAAAGCTCAAAGTACATTCAAAGATCTCAGTTCTATTCCTGATTTTATTGTGACATAAAGATAAAACACCGGCAAAGTATTACAAAGCCTTTCTTAGGTCATAAATATTTTAAAAATTAAGAGATGTAACTTTTTGGATCTAAATAGTTCCTCATTGGTATATTTGCTTTTATGTTCCTTTAATTTTGTTATTCTTGTGGAAATTCTGCACAGGCCTGAATAACTGACCACTGAATAGAAAGAAATTACCCTCCAGAATGAATGCTAAATTTCTGCCAAGTGTTATAGCATAGCCTGTCCTTTAATCATGTCTGTTGAAGTTCTCTGAATGTGAGGTAATATAATACAATTTGTAAAGTGTAAATTGTTTTACAGTTTGCCTATATATCTTTACAGAAAGAAAACAATAGAGGACAATTTTTGGTTACATAATTTAGAAAACAAAACCAGTTTTTCTGGGTGGAGGCAATTACTTGTAGTAGGATAAGGAAGCATATTAAAATTCCATGGCTGGAGTGGGTTGTTAATGACACTACTAACAACAATAATTGGAATCTTTGTAATTTTTCTCGACCTACCCTTGCTTACTCATGCTTTTTCTTTCTTCCACCTCGTGTTTTACCTCATTTATTCAAATTTGTCATGGAAAGTAAAATGAATCTGATATTAAATCTTTCATTATATTAATTTTGTTTCTCACATATTTCTTCATTTCTGCTTTATAGTCTGGACATTTTAAGAAATATATATACCTGATATATGTATATATCTAATATATATACACTAATATTATATATATAAGACTAAGATGTGTAAGATGTTTAGTAGTACCTCATCTAATAGCGGGTTCTTATGTTGGATTTTCATGTAATCCACTGCAACCTTAGTGAAAGTAACAGTGACCTTAATGAAAGTCAACAGAATGGGCTCTGTGGTCATTAATTCACATTAACCTCATTCACATTAACCACATAATCTACAATCCCAATCTCACGTGTCTAGAGCACGCTGTATCTTCCAACCATCTAGAAAGTCTAAATTTTTATATCATGAGAAAGGATGCATGGCTGCATTTCTCTTTAAAATGGCACATCAAAGAATGCATCACAATTGTCCTTCAGACATGGTAATAGGTCATAGGCCTCTAAGAGAGAGAGAACTAGGCTCTGAGAGCTCTTGAGCCCTAAGCTACTTAGTACTTATGCCACAGATCCTGAATAGTGTTTTTTCCTTAATGTCCAGTACAGTCTTCAGGGAATCTGCCTTGTTTCCATTCACACACAGCAGAGAGAATAAAATAGGCCATGGAAGTGCTGGAAATTCAAACAGGAAGATACTGTGGGAGTGGTGGACTGGGAGACTGACAACAGTGGCTGAAAGGCCTCTAAAGGTGCTGCAAGAACACCCAGGATAGGGCGAACCTCTGTCTCAGAAGCTGGACACAGCTTCCAGCTTTGGGTGGAACAGCTGCCTGAAACCAGCAAAAGAGTCTTTAAGGCAAGTGGTTGGCACATTTTTTATTGAGGGAGATGTTAAGCATGCCCTTATATGTTGTAATACATGACTAAGAGCTTCCTCCAGATGCTCCTCGAACTCTTACAGGATTTGTGCCACTACCCCTTCCATGGGGAGCTTGTTCCTTGTGGAGCCAGTGATTGACTGTCCTCTCATGAAGAACCATTTTCTAACATTTAAACTGAATTTCTATTGACACAATCCTATTTCCTTGTGTCCTATCATAAACACCACCTCCACCTCTGGTGCTGCCCACTTTGAGAAAGTCGTAGACTGTGATGAGGTCACCCCTGTGATGAGATCACACTTCAGCCTTTCCTTCTCCAAGCTGCACAAACCACCTTTGACCTCAGCCACCCCTTCAAAGTCTTGCCTTTGAGGCCTTTCACCATCTTGGTTGCCCTCTTCTGGACACACTCAAATAATTGTGATTTTCTTCTTCCATTGGCGCACCCAAAAGTGCCCACAGTAATTGAGGTGCTGCCACATCACTGCAGAGCAGAGGAGAGTATTCCCCTCCCTTGGCTGGTGATGCTGTGCCTGATGCACCCCAGGACACGGTTGGCTGTCCTGGTCACCAGGGCACTGATGACTGATATTAAATTTACCAACAACCCAGACCCATAGATGAGTTTCTGCAGGGCTGCTCTCCAGCCTTTTATTCCCTGTATGTATAACCTGGATTATCCCATCCCATCCCATCCCATCCCATCCCATCCCATCCCATCCCATCCCATCCTATCCCATCCCATCCCATCCCATCCCATCCCATCCCATGGTGCCTGTTTATGCTAAATTTCATATTGTTGATGATATCCAGATCTGTCTTTAAAGCCCCTCTGCTCTCAAGGGTATTCACAGCTTCTCCTAATTAGTATCATTGGCAAACTCATTTGAGTTATTTCTACCATAAAAAAAAAAAGTTTTCATACACAAGTAGAAAAAATTTAGTGAGAAGTCAAGAAATAGTAATGAATTCTATTTAAATACATATGATACCTGTTATAATTAATTATATTGATTATTGCTATGACTAGAAAATAAGAAGAAATTCCAGGTTTGCCTGGCCAGACATGGACACTTCTACCTTGAAGAACATGCAGCATTAACATGCAGATGAAGTGTACACTAGAATATAGACAATCAAGTCAACTGAACTGTGCTATCAGAAATGTCTTCCCAAGTCTTTCGTGAGGTAGGAGCCCTGGCAGGGGCAAATAGGTTAATTTACTGGAAAGGAATGAAAGTTTTGTGTCAGCAGAAGACAGAGAAAGGGAAGTAAACAGATAAAGTGAGAAAGAGAGACTCAAAGTATGCTCTAGGCTTTTCCTTTCAATAGGTCAGACATTTCCCTTTGATGGATATTAAGCAGATCATAGTTAATTCATGACACAATTGAAGCTGTCTTGCTGGCTAAAGTTAAGAATTTAGAGTTATTCACTGCTTAAAAAACACAGAAAAATACTATTTAATTGCTCCTGCAATTAATTAGTCCACTTGTCATTCATCCAATGATGACAGTTTGCACTTCCTATAAAAAGAGAATTAAACACCCTCCCACAGTCAGAAAGTGATTAGCCATTACTTTTAGGTGGTACCCCATACCACCACGTATTTTGGCATTCTTGTGAGAAATGCACTTAAAACCCTCCACTCACAAGTACCTCTTTTACCACAGGAGAATATGAATATTTTTACATTTACAACTTCTATTGCTTCTTCCTAATTTGTGGCACAATCCATTACTTTTGCAATAATATGTCCTCTGTATTCAGTGGATCTATCTGAACTTGGTATCATTTCCCCCTCCCTCCCTTTCTTTCTTTTTTTAAATTTTTTTCCTATTGACACAAATGTATATGTAATTCTCTTTAATATTCAACTATGTACTATGGTACTATATACTTTCAATTCAAATATGAAATTCAAAGCTTTTTCTACCAGTCTAAAGTCATGGTACCTCCCCACAAGTGGAATTGTGAGAGAATAATGCATAAAGGCCAGGCACAGACTGAAATAAGTTGGAAGAGAAGTGACAGTTGCCAATATACTCATCAATACTATCAGATGAGAAGGAATCAAAATGCAGCCACAGAGAAGGACTTACTTAAGGTAGACAAATTCCTATTTCTTTTGCATGCCATAATGAAAGCAGAACTGTAGGGGTCATATCAGGGACTTCATTCTAAAAATAAACTGCTTTAATTATGGAATATTCACAAGTATCTTAACATATGCTTCACCAATCTGCCATCAGATTTAACCTCTTCTAAAAAGGAGTTGTCAAAGTATATAGCTAATATATATTTTATATATATTGCAATCTATTTTATGTATTATTTTTTAGTATGTCCATTAATTGGATAGAGGGAGAAATATTTCTCTTAAGAGCTAATTACAGATACCAAAGAATGACATCTAATTTTTTTGGTGGGTTTTCTCAGAAATGTATCTTATAATGTAAGAGGCCTCAGACTGGAAATTAGTTTTTGCTGATTGCCTAATGCCTTTCCCAGGGTTCCATTCTTCTCATGCTTGTGGCAATGGTTATATTTCACTCCCTGTTGCTTTTTGGTGCTAACAGTGAATAAATGAAAACGCTTTTTCCCTTGTCATTCCCCTGAATGTGCTCACAGCCTTTGCTTATCTAGCATGTATAGGCAAGTTGACACTTTTCCCAGCATAAAGAGCGTAGAAATGCTGGCAGCTATAAAGCTCTGGCACAAACATCCAAGCTGATTCTCACAAATGGACACACAAGTGCTTAGGTCTCTGTTAGGGATTCTAAATCCCAGAAAGTATGCCAAACAGCTGCTCTGCTATTGTCCCAACTTTGCCTTCACTGGGCAATAAAATGAGTATTATTTGCCTTTAGTAATCACTATTTATTTCTGCTTTTCAGTTGATACAAACATTGAAAATAGCTGGTCACAAAAGACTTCCAAATGCCAAATGACCACATGAGTACATCTGTGGCACCTTGCAGATTAAGGCACCAGGCAAAATAAAGACACATATGGTGCACAGGAACAGGACCTGGACTGTACGTGACAGTTAATTGAACGAAGATTGCAAATCTGGCCTTGGGATGGCATTCAAAATGTATGAAAATATCCAATCAAACTCAGTGAAATCTCTGCAGCTGATGATGACTCAACATGTTCTAAGCACTGACATTGGAAAAAAAAAAAAAGCAAAACTTGTAGAAGTTATTATCCTTTCTGCCTTTTCCTGCTAGCTCTGGGAAGCACATTGCATGTTATGCTTACTTCACATGTTTGCCATTTTCAGATCTCTCTCCCCTTTGTCAGGAAAGGTACTTGCTGACCCTGAGTGAAGAGTAAGAAATTTCTAACTAGGTTATTTACTGGGCTGTTATGATAGGTAGCTTTTTTTTTTTTTTGTCAGCATAAACTTGCACAAATATACTATGAACTTCATAACTATATTTTCTCTACTAAACTTTTCTCTGTCTAACTCTTAAATACTCTTCTGGTGATTTTTCAGATTTTGCCATTTAGGGGTAATTAAATTAATCTCCTTTTTCAGAGATGTGTCTTGACTTGATTTTACACAATATAATAATGCTTTTTATTTTAGCATTCCTTCTTTTTACTCTAGCTTTTGTTTTCTATATTCGTGTGATTTGTGGTGCTTTGCTTTCTTTTTGATTGAACACGTCTCATTTCAGATTGTTCTGTTTGTTGTTCTCTCAGGCTGTTGCCAAAATATTTTTATACAACATTTAGAAAATTCTATATAATACAAAACAAGTAAAGAACCACATGGCAAAATGTTAATCCAAGATTTTTAAAAGCCAGATTCCATTAACTCTTAGTTATAAATATTTTATATGACCTTATCTTACTATGAGATTAGCTCAGTTGGTTAGAACATAATGCTAATAACCCCAAAGTTCTGAGTTAGATTCCTTTAAGAGTTGGACTTGAGGATCTTTGTGGGTCACTTCCAACCCAGAATATTCTTTGATTCTGTAAGCTGCAGCAATAAAAAGAAAAAAAAAAACCAAAAGAGCAAACACATAAGTTTTCTATATTATGTGGTGCTCCCATTACTAAACTAAGGTGATCCTGACATCTTCTTGGTGGTATCTGAGTCTGCTGGTGGTGAAGCTTACCTGGGTAAGCCAGGTTACCCCAGGGCTCATTCTTACCCTTAGACTGCATGAGACACTTGCCAGTTGCCAAGGAGGATCATCAGAAGTGATGTTCTTGGAGCTGCTACACCAGGATAACCTGATCCTGGTTCTAAAAGAACACTCACAGATAGGGGAAAAAATATGTGACAGAGGGGAAGCCAATGTGTAATCCTCACTGCAGCCTGTCAATTTTACTTTAATGATGTTAGAAATCTGCTTTTAAATTCGTGGTCAGTTTTAAATAGATCAACTGGACAATTTTCCTTCATCTCCCCTTTTCTATCTTATTTTCACTGTATATAAATGTCATAAAAAACTGGAAGTTTTCTGTCCAACTGCATAATTGCTTGCTCAATTCTGCAAGAACTGCAAAAATTCTACTTTCCTAGAAACAGAGGCTTTCAGGGATCTTTCATAATTAAGGGCATTTAATCTATGATTTTTTTTCATGACCCTTAAATGAGGTGAGTATAATACAGGTAATAGGGGGCAGAGGTGTTTTTTTTTCCCAAAGGAAAATAATTATTCCAACTCTTATTTTCATCCTGAATTAGAATGACATGGCAAAGCATCAAATTATTCCTACACTGGAAGCTTAAAATGGTTTTCTTCAAGCAGCATTCTAATTTTAGTTTTTGTAATCATTCCTCCTAGCATACTGCAATTAAATAACTGTTGGCCAACTGTGTGGGGTACCCTGGACAGAAGGATGCTGTGTGCAAATACTCTGAGGTGCACAGGACTAATCACTGTTTGTCTGGGATTTCCAGCTCTCCAGCAGCTCAGTCTTAGTTACTGTCACCATTCCATCAGGGATCTGCTTGGGGGTGGCAGGGTAGGAAGGAGGATTCATGGATGCGACTATTGCTGTTACAGTGTTTTATTTTAATTCATCAAGCTACTGTTGGATGCTTGCTTTTTTTCCTCAGTTTGATACAAACCTGAATACCACAGGGATTTATTATAATTCCATATGCACTATGAACTCCAAATGTAGGGTAAGCTAAATCATAGAATAATCTGCCCTAGGAGATTTAGTCATGCATTCAGAAGGGAAACTGAATTATTTTATAGAAGATATAATTAAATCAGTGACTCCTCTCCGTCGAAAAGCTTTATGAGCCATCCTAACAAATACTGTTACACTCTTCCTTAGGGACTAACAAAGGGGCAAACAAATATTGAAACAGATTTTGATTTTATTTTGCAAATGAAAATGTCAAGAATCAGATCTACTTGCCCCAAGAAGCAATATTATATTTAAAATTACCTAAACCAAATTCGAATGTCATGGTAAAATTGAAATTTTAACAGACACATTTTTTCATGGTAAAAATTTTGAGCAGAAGTTGTCCAAACATTCCACAGGTTTGTTCTGACATTTCAAATCTCTGGTAAACTGCCAATGTTTTTAGTGAACTACTCTGGTAGCAGCAATGTCAAAAGGAGTATATTAAGAGAGAAACTATTCCTAGGTTGCATTCTGTTCTTCTTTAAATTAATGAAGTATTACTAAAATTCTTCTCCAGTTTTTACAATTAACACTGTTCCTCAAATTGGTTCAGCTTAGAGAAAGTAAAGACATTTCTCATATGGTATCTCCTTGGTGATATAAACTGGCAGATGAAGTAGCAGCATGACTTAAACATGTTGCAGTTAAATACCCAAATCTTTGGCTACAAATTAGTCAGAGTTGATACAAGCATAATGAAATCACCTGTCTTTAGAATTCCGTTGTATTATGTTGTGGTAAGATAGTTGCATGTGGATACTGTGAGTAAGGAATTGTTCATTACACCATGTCATGATATTCCTATAATTTCTCTGAAATTATATCCATACTGTCTCTACTGCCATTGCCATTCTGCAACATACTTTTACAATACAAAACTAGTAATTGCTGAAAAGTAAAGTAATTTTGCTTGAAATTTGAGAAGAGGGACTGCATTATGAGAATTGATGGAAAAGGACTACAAATTAAAAAGGTGGTAAACTGCAGTAACAATTAAGGGGCACAGTGAAAGTGGAATATATTCATATTATTCATATGCAACAACATACAAATCTGTCCCAGCAGTGACTCTGAGCATTCAGAGTCAGGCAACACAGTTGAAAGAAGGAAATTGAGTTAGAAAGCAAAGGGGCAAAGAAGAGGGAGGTTTCACTGTTGAAGTAGGCGAAACTTGTGTTAAAGAAAGTTAGCAGTAGGTTTTGAAATAAGAAGCAGGTTTTTCATTGAGCAAAAATTAGTTAATGAAAAGGAGAAGGTTGCAAAGGACAGAGTAATTGAATTCCTTACAGTTCAAGAATATTTAATGTTACAAACTTTATTGCTTTCCTCTTTTTTTAAATCCTACACCCACTTTCAACTCCTTTCACATTGCTGCTCATATTCTGAATAACAAGGCATTTTTATCCTTTAGAAAAGTAGCAGACTCTACTGTTTGTTGCACAGTACATAAGATATAATTGTGTAAGGATTATGATAATGGGATGACTTGATTTATGTAAAAATTATGTGGGGGTTTTTTGCCCCAAAAAAGCACTCGAGAGAAACATACAGATGAGGACCCAGAGTCAGTTAGATAATGAACTTATTTCTATGAGTCTTTGGCAGTTTGAAGTACACACTACAGAAATGATTTTTCAGACAGAATTCTTTAAAACTCTTGTACATTGTACCATCTGCCCTAGAGTTCTATTTCTAGATAATTTTTGATCTTTACAAAACATCTGGTAGTATCACTGTCTTTTTGCAAAGAGTTTATTTTAGCTCATTCTTTTTCAACAGAGAGAGCTGGTCACATGCACACGTATACTCACATATAGCTATTTCCTTTTGGTAGTCTCCACACTATATGTTAATGGAAGCTGTAAAGAAATGCCACTTAAAACACATACACAGATATGCATAGATATCTCTGCCCTTAGATTTCCTTCACAACTAATTAATACCAAGGTCAACCTAGTTAAACTGCAGGACATGATGGTTCTTTGCTTTCTTTCTTATAAACTGATAGTCTTCAGATTTTTACAAGTTTCTCAGCAAAATAAGTAAGGGAGAGGCATTCAGTTTGTCCCTGCATTGCTCGGTGACTACTGTGTGATGGAATGTCTCTGATCTTTAGCCAGATGGGAGCTGCATATGATTACTCAGTGTTTCTTGCTGAGCACGCTAAGGGCATTGGACAAAATCATCAGGCACCAACCCAGAAAAAATGAAAGGTACATTTCATATAATGCTTAAATGAATTGGAGAAATCAGAAGTACAGAGGGTTGTAAATGATGTATCGTAAGGATTCAAAAGTCATGAGATGTTCCATTAGAAACTGGCATACACAAAGTCCTGGATATTTTACAGAAACAAACTTGTCCTTGATAAACCTCCTCCATCAAATGTCTACTATTAGCCATATCAGAGTCAGGAGAGAGGGCTAACAGCATTTTTTACACCGTCATGGTCATTCCTATGACATGTTCCATGCTCACAAACTGGTGTGCAGAATAAAGTCTTTCACTTTCCAACACGTGTGATTTCTTAATGACCATGCCAAACATGGATTTTGGTACAGCTTGTAAATCATTTGAGTAATCCTATTATTCTCAAGTTGCACTATCTCACTTACTTCTAATATTGAAATCTGCATTCTACTAAAGTTTCAGGCACAGTTGTTTTTTATATGGAGTATTTTGCCTTCTTTTCTTTTAAAAAGCCAGCTGTCTATCAGTTTCATATAACCCTTTTAAGTACAACAAGAATTTTGTAAGAGTTTGAAGACTTGAAAGAGCTGCTTGTTGCTGTCCTATAAAACCTGATCCTGTCAGCATACTGACACATCACTTTTTACCACACATAATTTTGCACTTAGTATTTGTATCATTAAATCTTAACATTCATTCAAATGCATAATTTAATACAAGTTTTTTCATATGTACAGCGTTTCTATTTGACTCAAAGAAATTTTAGACTTCAGAAGCAGAGTGAGCAGAACTCTTTGGTGGTTCAGATCCCAGAAAACTTGATGTAATTGTTCGTGCAGGACTTTGTGCTTGCCTCTTGTTGAGAGGCTCCTCTCAGCCCATTTTTCCAGCCTTGGAAGTCCTTCTGGATGGCAGCATGACCCTCTGAGTCTCAGCCATTCTTCCTAGTTTTGTGTCATTGGCAAACTTGCTGAGGGTATGTGCTGCCCATTGTTTAGATTGTTAATGAAAATACTCACCAGAATTTGACTCAGAAATTGACCCCCAAGGTAAACTCCAAGTTATTGGCCTCCAATAAGATTTCAGGACACTTATCACTATCCTCTGAGCCTGGCCATTCATCCAGTTCTCAATCTAACTCACAGTCTGTCCATCCAGGCTAAACTTCATTAGCTTCTTCATGAGGATCTTAGAAGAAACAGTCTTGAAAACCTTATTGAAATGAAGTCCTGTGGGTTATGATACACCTGGGTCATGTGGGAGTGCCTGGGTACCTCCCTTGTGGGGGAGCTTTAATTTCTCTGCTGGAAGGACTCATATCTGAGTCTGGTGGCACTTCAGGGGTCTTTGATGGTTTATGACACCATCTGAGACATGGCAGTTTTTTCCTCTCATATCAGCACAGCAGGGCTAGGAATGCCCCATCAGACCTTCCCTGGGGGACAGGAGGATAGGAGTTTTACAACCCAGTGGTTTGTGTAAGGGAGGACAGTTTAGCTTAACAAGAGGCACCACCCTATCCCCATAGGATTTGTCTCTTATCTCACTCATAGCCCATCACTCACCCTGTCTTACCAGATCACAGGTTAGCCATTACACACCCAAAAGCTCCCCTCCTCCACCTCCAAACCTGGCTTCCACAAAGCATCCTGAGACCTCCACAATGGGGAGTGTTTTGAGTCATTAGCCCATAACAGTGCATAAACCAGAACACCCTGTGTCTTCCCTTTGGCAAATAACAGGTTGGTTGGAGACCCTTATGAGGATAACAGCCTGCAAATGTGAGAATGCTCCTATCTCCTGTGTATAGGGTGTATAAATCTACTTCATCCTTCCAGTCAGGCAGCCTGTATCAGACACCCACTACTCTCATGTTTACCCACCAGTTCTTAGCTGGCTCATCATCATCCCAAGCAGAGCTGCAAATATTCTGTCTCATATAAAGAGCTGCTCCACCTTGTCTCCCCAGCCTGTTCTTCCTAAAGAGCCTGTATCTCTCCATTGCAACCAGTCAAGGGATCCATGGAACCATGTTATTTTGATCCCAACAGGATCATAGCCCTGGAGCTGTACACAGATCTCTAATTTATTTTCACGCCTCATGCTGTGGATATAAGTGTTCGTGCCCATCCAGATGTTACAAGGCAACGCCCATTGTACCAAATAGTCCTACTTATAAAGGTCCAGCTGCCTTCACAGTAAATAGATAAAACTAATGCTTGATTTTAACTGGTGTTGCTGAAACACCAATTTCTGAATCAACTAGAGGTCTGTCTTTTTATCTAGTTTCATTGATGAATGCATGCAGTGCAGGTAGCTAGGTTTAAAAGCTGCAGTGTGAGCTGCAGGTTGAGCTGTGGGTGATGAGAGCCTGAGGCAAGAGGTTGTGTCCTGCCAACCCTTTGCACAAGTAGGAGCACAGGGACCTGTGGCCCTGCCAGGGGAACCAGGCATGGCAGGACCCCTTGTCCTCAGACTGTCACTCAGACTGTGATGGTATAAAAGGCCAAGAGCTCCTTTGTTCTGGGTCCGTCCTTGGAAGTACCAGCTCAAGCTTGGTTTTGTTATCTGGTTATTGCACCATGATTAAATTATCTGAAGGATCTGGATGTCTGAGACTGCAATGGGAAACCTGAGGTCGAGATGGTGGGGAAACCTGGTGTGACTGTGTGAGAGCAGGAGGTGCAGCTGGGAAGGAGCCATGGTCCCAGCTCAGGTCGTGCAAGAATGACTGGATGGGCCCCTGGATGGTCAAATAGGAAGTTTCATTAAAAGTTTTATCTTCACCCATAAATAATTTCTGTTCTAAGCTGTTAACCTGTTTTTGCATTCCTTTCCCATGAAAAGGTGCTTAAGTTTAAATAGAGTACAGCAAAGAAGAACCCATTCTAGTGCCAAGACAACTTAAAAAGGTAAGATGTGACCAAGGACTCAGAGGTTTTAAAACTAGTTGCTACCGTCTTAAAAAAATTCTCCAATTTTGCCTGTAAAAAGAAAAGTAAAGGGATTGTCTCCATCTTTTCCACTGAAAACTGTCAGATGTACATCAATAGAAAAAAGCAGAATTTTTTTAGGCCTTTAATATTTTAATAGGATAAAGCAGAGGATGATCGTATTCACACCAAATGCTATTTTAGTAATTTTTCTCCTTAATACTTTTCAGTTGAAAGCATCTATTCTGCTCATAGACTAATCTGAATACGCAGGTATGAAGTGATACAAATAACAAAGTTATATTTACTGTTATTCTCGTTCCTGTGAGGTCCTTTTAAAAGACTGAACCTTCTGATGTTGAGAGGTTTACTTTCTTCATAATTGAACAATTTCCTTGGGAGTTTTCTCCCCAATAATCTCAGCATCAGGTTGCCTCACAGCCCCTGTTGTTCTGAATGCCATGAGGAATGGCTGTACATGGAAATCTCCACTATTATTAGGTGAGAAGGCTGCACCCCTTTCCCTGACTTTAGGTGTTGTGGTGTTGTATTGCTCATTAATCAATAATTAAGCATATTGTTATAGGTGACTTTATGAAGGCATGAAAGCAGTTTTGGCAAAGCAATGCAATTTGTTCCACACGTGGCAGTCTACCTTAGCAACAAAGTCTGGAATCACATTTCTTCTTATTTTGAAGTCACATTGGGAGATTTTTCAGGTGTTAGAACTGCATTTTCAAACCTCTCTGTGCTCTCATTTAAGATGTCTTTGGGATGATCTCTTCTTGTGAAATCCTGACTGCTGACAACAGGTACATTCAAATTGAAAAGAAATTTCATCTGTTTCAGGAATAAATCCCATATGTATTAAAAAGAAATCTTTCTCTGAGCCTATCAATCAGCAAGTCATGTTGGAAAGAATTCAGACACCACTAAATAAACATGATGACTTGCTCTGTGCTGAAAATATTGATGTTGAATATTCAATATATAATGACAGAAGAGAAAAATATTTGTTTGGTCTGATTTATACACATGTAACCAGAATCTCTTTCAGAAAGCAAAATGAGCTACATATTGTTTTATAGTGACACTTGCATATAACAGATATATATGTCTTTTAGAAACATCTTGAAAAGCAGAGGAATTGTGGGAAAGTGAGAAACAAGCCTTGTATTGCTTCCTTCCAAGGCTAAGCTCAGAAGATATTGTAGCAAAGAGCTGTAGACAGCCAGTGCACCTTCATTTAAAGCAGTTAGTACAATCTTTCCCTCCTGCCTCAGCTTTGTGAGGTTACGTGGTGGAGGAGGGCGTGGCTCTCCATCAAGTTGAAAGGAAGAATAGGATCACCAAGAGTTCATAGAAACTTTAATTTCAGAAAATCATAAAAAACCCTTTCTTTCATAATATGGTTTTTACTGATATTTCTGTTTCCTTCATATTCTAGGAGAGCATTTTGCTTCTCACTGGCTTACACACTGTTCTGAAAAGAAGACAGAAGGCCAAAAGACCACCAGAATATTTTCCCTTTTAAAGAAAACCAGTTGTTCTGGAGTATCAAACATGTGCATAAGACAATGAGGATCACCAGTTTCTATCTCAGAAAAAAAATGTGCATGTGTGCATGAGTGCAGTGATATTACATCTAATAGAAACATAGAGAACAGAGCTGATTAATTTGTGGATTAAACATAATAGTTTCATTTTCCTAAGGTTTATGACTTAGAGAAAATCAAAAATTGAAAAATAAAAATTATCCTAAATAATAAGTAACCTAAAACTTTTTGTTTATAACAATATTTTGCTACTAAAATATGTGGATTGCAGTCATTTGACAGCTCTAATGACTCATGAAAAAACATTCCTGAATTTAAGTGAAGGCATCTGAGTTCCAGTGGTGGAGGACTAGAGGACTGTCAAAGCATAATTTTAGGCCATGGTGGCCCACATGTAGTGGCAAGAAGTGGTTCTGTGGAGAATTTATATGTTATGGATAAAATCAACTCTTTGTTTGACTTTACTGAGTTTGCTTCCTTTAACCACTGTGAGAAATGGACACATACTTACAAAACAATTTGCTTATGTGGGAGAGGTATGGGACACACACAAAAAAGCTTTCTGACTACATGTCAATGCCTGAATTAAATTGCTTAGAAAAAAATAGGGTGTTTCCATCACTGGGTGTTTTTTTGTTTTGTTTTTTGGGTTTTTAAGGAAAACTTTTGTTAAAGGTATTTCCTTACAGATATTTAACTAAGTAGTACTGAATGCTATTCAAATGATACCTCACCTGTTTAGAGAGGAATGAGGTTAAGAAAGCTATTGCTTATCCATCCTGGCTGTGAACTGTGAGCATTTGGCTGAAACTCAGTGGTTCTAGAACCCAATTCCCAAGATTCAGACCTTTGAGAAGTCCTCCTTTCCTTTGTGCACAGAAGAATATTTTATTTGCCTATATCATGTGACACACATTGCTTCTAGCAGAGTGACTGATTTATGGGTGATACTCCCAATGTCCTACTAAATAATGAAACTACTACACATAAGAGATCTGTAGACTCTGGCTACACAGCTGGCCAAGCAGTAACAGAAAACTTCCAATTGAGGAAGCAGGAGAAGTGACAGAACCAGAAGTAAACCTGGTTTACCTCTGGTTTTTAACCAGAGGTAAGCTGCAGACTCTTGTGATATAATATCCTACAAGGAACCTAAGTGTCAAAGTCATAATTGACATCTGACATCTACATTAAAATTTTTTTTTTAATTTTTTTTTTTTTTTTTTTTTTACTGAGAGAATAATTATAAAGTCATGTTAGAACACGTATCTGATACATATCACATGCAAGGACCTTCAATTTCTTTGCTCCTTTTTCTTATGTATAGGGTTACATGTGCCTACGATTCCGGATAGGTGCTAGCTGTTCCAAGCATTTTTGGACAGGATATTAGTGCAATAAGGAGAATAAGTGCACAGACAAGCAACTCACAATTCAACTTTTACTGAATGTTTTGAGGAAGGTTTAAAAAATTTTGTTGTTGTTTTTCTTGTTTGGTTCTTTTGATGCTTTATTTTTGTATGTAATACTATGAAAATGGTGAGGGTCTTTGCTGATGAAACTAACTTGGTTGTATACAAATACAACCTAGAACATTTATCCAATGTCTATGTTTTTCATACCAAAGCCTCAACTAGGTACTAAATGTATTTATATTGATTGAAATGCACAGAAATATTTTAAAATTATATAATATTGAATGTAATATTTAATTAGAATATATCTAATATTAAGGTTTCTTTTCAATATGCCATATGTTTATACCTGTCAATGTCAATGTTCTCAAAATCTATTTTATTGTAATAAAAAACATATTAAAATGTAACCCTTTGTGCCATGATTTTATGTCTTATAAGAATATTAAAAAAAATAAGCTTCTTTCCATATGTTATCTATAGAATCATTAGATAATGTTTGCTATATAGTGAATTCCTCTTGAGACAACATTATGCAGAAAGCCTTTGTGCCATTGGTGAAGTGGATTTAACCCCTAAAACTTGTGTAAAGGGAGACACGAGAGTTCAGGAATGATCTCATAGGAGCTGCTCAGACTGAATTTGAATATTTTTAAACACTAAAGCAAAGCTATCATATACTTGGAGGGAAAACTTAATTTCTTTAGACTTAAATTATTTTAAGGAGTGCACTCAACAGCTAGAAAGACACAAATTTCAAAGGGAAGAGAGAAAGCTGGCAAAGAGGAAAATCCCCTCACTTTCAAATACAAATATATCAGCATTTGGCAATATGTTTCTGCCACGTTGAAGTTTTTTTTATTACATATGGATATGTGAAGATCAGGGAGTTCACACAAAAGGTGTGAACTAAAGGTGATCCTTTAGGTTGCTTAAGAATCACAGAATTGTTTTGTGTTGGCTTTATTAGTTAGGTTGGGGAATATTTTCCTCTAGAGTTTCACATCTTGGCTTCTACTTGTTTTGTGCTTATTATATACATTTCTTCCAAAAATAGATTGTTTTGACCAGTGGTCACCTGAATGAGGTGGTGTGGGTTCCTTTCTCATGGCAAACTGCATTTAGTTCAAAGCATAAATTTATTTTTGTAGAAAAGATTAAAAATACATACAGTGCTGTATATTTTATTGTATTAAACTCAGAATAATGTAAACATAATTAGTTCTCTTTAAGTAGAATACCTTAAGTGGACATGGCTTTATTTTTGATATCAAATGTTCAAAATAAATAAATAAATAATGTTCAAAATAAATAAATAAATAATGTTCAAAACTATTTTGAATCCCACTGACCATTGGCACCAATCGCTGCTCACTAGTGACATGGTAGTATTTAGGTGTCAGCTGCTACACAAAAACAAAAATTAAAAAAAAACCCCAAACCTCAAATCTTTGAATATATTTTTTTAATTTAAAATTTCATTTTGAAAGAAAATGGAGGTAGCTCATAGAGTTTTCACTCCTTTGCATATCAACTAATTTTGTTTCTATCTTTTCCCTGTTACACAAAATATGATTTACTCTATGCCCAGCTTTGAGATGCTGCCAGTAACATTGCACATTATAGCTTTCTCTGCTAGGCCAAGACAATTACAGTGGTCATGTTGATATATGAAAATAAATCACAGTCAGTGTATGCTCTTTGTGGCATAAGGAAAAAGTCTTTAAATAATAATAGTGGATTTTTTTTCATTTTTTCTTTAAGATTGAGTGGAAGATCCCATAAAGTCAGTCTTCAGGGTAGTGCAAAGAATTTCACTAAATAGAACATGTATCAGCTTGTAGTCTCTCCATATATCTCCACTGCTTAAACATCAAAGGTTAGACTTGCATTTTCCAGGCACCCTTACTGTGGCATCCTCTGGCTTTTATTCAACAGACCTTTGTTAACATTTTCAGGAGTTTTCCTATTTATTTTGACTGTGAGTGGATGCATTATTGAATTATTAAAATGTTGCTCTTTTTTGAAGAGCGAGTTTTTGTTTGCTTTAGGTTAACATTACACCATGAGTAAAAGTGCAAAAGTAATTATTAGGTTATTAATTTAACAAGACTTTGTTTTAAATATAATCGAGTTCAATTTTGAGAATAAAGCTATAGAGTTCATATTTAATTTTATCATGAGAAAGAAAAACACAAACAGACCTCTTATAAATCACAGAAAGTATAAACGCCAGTAGCTTTATAAGAGCTAACATTTTATTGCTACTGACATTTTTAGTTAAAAAAATTTTACAGGTCAGTATGACTTCATAATGAAGTTTCTACAGTTTAATATATGATACAAAGCCATATCTACAGGTATGATAGACTGCAGTTCAGGCACACTGTTTATTTGTAGTAGAAATGGAGAGAAGGATCTGTGGATGAATTTATTCAGGGCTCCATGCTGTGTCTTATACATTAATCATAAAGCATCATGCTTATGCAAATGTGCAGCAGCCTAATTAGGCATACAGAGTAGAACATTTGAAATAATGTTATGAGCTATTGGGCTTCTGAAATATGTTCCTCAGCCAAATTCTCAAAAGCAAAGTAGATCTGAGATGCCTTTTTACTTTTGAAAACAGGTGTACAATTGTCTTCTTGGTGCTTATTTCATGCCTTCAACTTTAAAATAAAGCTTGATCCCAGTTGGCATGACATTTTCCTTGTCACTGTGGATATTCTGAATCACTGACAAGAAAATAAAATGTTCATTCAGAGCTCAGACATGCTGAGAATTTTGAGACTCCTATAATACTTTGAGAATTTTTGTTGTCTGTTTTGAGCATTCTGTCTTCTGAAAATATTGAGGTTGAATTTGACACTTCCTTTCTTCTTGCTACAATATGTGATCAATCAAAATGTCCTGATTCACATTCTGAGAATTCAATATCTTAAATTTAAATGTGCAGAATATTAAGCATTACACTTCAGAATACAAAATTTTATTGCACAAATTAATTTATACTCTTATCTAAAAATTACTCTTTAACAAAATTGCTACCATGTTTCCTACGTCCATGAATGTTTGCTAGGTTTTCTTCACATCTGTTAAAAAGTTAAGAAGCAATTTATTTACTTTTTGGTAGCTGCTGTAGAGAAAAAGAAATTAGTACTTACAAACTAAATCACTAGTGTTATGGTAAACACAGCATGGCAATAAACAATCCTAAAATAATTATACCTTTCACAAAATAAGCTAATATTGTTTGCTGGGATTTTAGCATTTGATCTCTACATTCTTCATTTGTTCAGGGGTTAGTATATAGATCAAGTTCCATCTATACACAATAGCAAAGACACCGTGCTGCCTGACAACAATAACTATGTGTGGCAGCAAGAGCAAATGTCTGAAGACTGCCATAGAAAGAGGAAATGATGACCTTTAAACTAAGGCACCAGTGTACTTAGAAATATCTGAAGGTGCTCCCTGCTGTGGGGTTTCATGATGAATGGAGATTCTAGTGGAATTCCAGCTGCAGCAGAGTATCAAATGGAAGTTTAACTGTAAAAATTTCAGGTGGTGAGCAAAAGAATTGTCCTTCTTAAAAGATATGAGAAAGAGAGAGAGTTATGAGAGTGTGAGATTTTGTGGTTTTTAAATTGCAGAGGATGCATCATCATCTGAATTTCACATCACAGGATGACAAGGACTCCAATAGTCTTCCTCCTGTCCAGCAGAGGATTATTGGAGCCTCTTATAAGGAAAAGTATTATGTATTTTGCTGTATTTTATGACCCTAGAAGTACCTTTCCTGAATAATCCTGTATTTTGGGAACGCAGAAAGAAAACGATAAGAAGTTAATGATTTATATTTATTGTTATTAATGATCAGTACATATACTGATACAGAAGGCCCCAGCTTCAAAACCCAGGTCAATAGAATCCAGACCTAAACCCCTTTAAAGCTTCAAGTGCTTCATAAGAAGTCTGAAATCTGTTGTTTTCTCATTTACATCTTGTTCAATCAGTATCTTCTCCTCTGACCATTACTACAGTGCCCAAAAGGTGACACTTCACATTTTCCGATTTTAAGTTTTCTCTGAAGAAAAATGTTCTGAGTGCTATCAGTGAGTGGCAGTCTGGCTCTTGGTGCCAGTCTAGATGTGATGAGAGAAGGACTTCCTGCACAGCCAGAGGGAACAATTTATGATGACATCTCTTAAATTTTGGCTCAGGGCTGCCTGGAGCACGGTGAAATTTCAAGAGCATGTAATGAGACAAAAAGGTGAATTCCACAAAGACAATGATCACCTGCAGATTAGCAGAGTTATTTATCAAATTTTCATTGTTTCAAGTTGATCATACCTTCCTCATGACTTTGGAGAGTGAGCAATGTTGTATGTTGAAATTCTCATTAATTACTCTTAGCAGCTCTAAAAACAGAACTAAATTTTAATTTAAAAACTAGAACAGTGCAGATAAGAAAATAAGGATTAATTACTATGCTTTTAAAGCCCTTAATACTATGGCCAATCTTGTGCCTTCAAAACACAGAATAAGGATATTCTGAATTCACAGACCTGTCAATTACCTAACACAGTTAAAACTGAGACTAAAATCCTATATATTAAATAATTCAATAAAAATACTTATTAAACGTCTTGGCTTTCTTGGGCAACATTATTTTAACAGAAAAAAAAAAAGAAAATATGTTGCAAATGTCGATTTACTCACCCAGAAACTCTCTGAAAAATACAGTAGTTTTTTTGAACAGGTGTAATCATTACCAAATTTTATAAATTTGGGGTTGTGAACAAGGCAAGAATATTTTTTAAAAATATCTCTTTTGAATCAATCAAATACGCTTTATTTTACTGTTAAACTGAGAAAGCCTCCTTTCTTCTTATCTCAGGAAAAAAATTTCAAAGCATAAACATCATTCCAAACTGGAGAATACCAGCAGTAGGACTTTTGCAAGAAGGTTTAGTGCTGCTGTTTGGACTAGGTCTATTTTATTTTTATCTTAAGAGGAGTTTTGCATGTTCCTTAATCTTCAGAACAGTTTTTCTGAGACCTGCTTTCCTGCCAGCCCTTGCATCCACGTTGGGATGATTTCCTTGTCTTCTCTGACTTGAAAGTGTGCATCAACACATTCTAGTAAGCTGACTTGCATTTTGTCTGACACATGGACTTCAATTTTCTCAGGAAGCATATGCATCCAGCAGTAAGGGTATCTAAACTATGTCTCCTGACACCACAGCACTTAGCTGACTGGAGACAGGATCAAAGGTCTCAAAACAATGGCACTTTGGAAATGTGGCATTATGAGTGTCAAAACACGTTCTCCTGAAATGTGTGGCTGACGCCTCCAATTCATTTCCGTGTCCTCTAAAAGTGCTTGTGTTTTCTATCTGCCTTCTTCAAAAAATACAAGGTTTAAAGTTGGTCATATCCTATTATCTCTTTCAAAATGGTGTTTTCTCAATTGTGATATCCTCTTTGATTTTTGAGACTCTACGGTATTTTAAACAATAGCAAGAAGGACTTTTCAGAAAGTTTGGGCATTATATGACACATATTTCAGGTTTGTCTCTGTTTACCTCTTGAAAGGATGTTTGTGAATTATATGGACTATAAATTCTTAGGATTTCTGAGCTCATAAAGTTTAGTTATGCATTCTACATAATTTAATTTCATTTTTGTCTTAATCCCTCCAATCTGAATCAGCTAATTCCTAGATATTTCCCTTACCTTCTCAAAGAATGTGAAGGAATTATCCCTCCTCAAATCAGTGAAATTTAGAAAACTTGTAAAGAAAGAAACAAACTCCACAAACTGTTTCTGTGACTTCACAGATAAGTGAAAATCCTTGTATTCAGGGAGGCAACTTAGCTTTTTAAACAAGAAATTTCATTAACAACAAATTGCAGGAAAATATAATTCTTCTTTTAACCTATACAAATTTGCTCAATAGCCTTCTAAAAGCATCAGAAATGGTAGAGCTAAGCCATCTGACAAGGTGAGAAAGTGAGACCATTAATTTTCTCACATCTACAAATTGCTTGCTAAGAATAAATTCCCATGAGGTCCACTTTATAAATATGTTCAAACTACTTGTGTAATAGTGAATAGAGCTGACATTTTAATTTATTTAGAATATCACATACAATACTTGCTCATTTGTGATTAATATCTAAAATCTTGATGTGCTACATTGGATGGGGCTTTGTTTGAGCAACCAGATCTAGTGGAAGGTGCCCCTGGTCCAGAGCAGAGGGCTTGGAACTAGATGATCTTTAAGGTCCCTTTCCACACAAACCATCCTATGATTATATACTTATGAAACATATTAATTGAACTTTTTACAAGACTTTGCCTGAGAGACTTTTGCAGAAATAGATTACTAACACTGCTTTTGTTGCTCTCATAGATTACTGTTCTTGTAGTTTAAGTTCCTCTGTGTGTGAATATATATAGTTACCAGCTACCCTAAATTGGGAATTGCACTTGTGTATTGGGGGGAATTAATGTCAAAAGCCTTGCTGCAGTCCAGGTAAACAACATCCAGTGCTCTCCCCTCATCTGTTCAGCCACTTATCCCATTGCAAAAGGCAATCAGGTTGGTCAAACCTGATTTTCCTTTGGTGAATCCATGCTGACTCTATTTGATCATCCTGTCTTCTACATGCTTAGAGAGAGTCTCCAGGCAAGCCATTCCATCACCTTTCCAGGCTGATAGGCCTTTAGTTCCCAGCTTCTCCTTCTTGCCTTTTCTGAAGACTGGAGTGACATTTGCTTTCTTCAGCCCTCAGGCACCTCTCCTGACTGCCATGACCTTTCAAAGATGATTGAGAATGAGCTAGCAATGATGTTACCAACTGCCTCCATAACCAGTGGACACTGATTCCTTTGATAAGATTTGCATTGTACCAAGCTTTATCTGTATTAATAGAGAGTACCATAACCTAGGATACTGGATTACCTCCATATCATAATAATTTCATTAATTATTTATGTCATTGAAGAAAAATTTCTTTTTGCCGCAGAGTCCAGGAGGAAAAGGTCAAGGATGAGAGTGCTGGCCAAAGTGTGACTTGGATCATCTATGGAAAACTAGTGGCAAGGTTTACTGATTTATTTCTCAAGAGACCTTAGACAATAATCTATTTAGGAGGGAAATAGTGAGAGTCGATGGTTCAGAACAGGGTCTGCCTTTCTTTCAAGAAATCATTCCTTCTTTCATACAGTTTCTCAACACTGAATCCATCAGTGCCCTTTGCTCTTGTATCTCTCAGCTGTAAAGAAAGCTACTGTAGAGGGACAGCCAGCTAGGATTACAAATTACAGCAGAGATCCCCCACACCAGACAGATTGCTCATCATAGTCTCTGACACTGCTGTTTCCGAGAGGTCATTCTGTTGCTGTCTAGTGGCAAATGATTGCAACAGTGGATGCATCCTTTTATGCCTGCCTCACTGCATTGACATTTCTGGTTTTGTATATATTTTATGCAGTTCCTTACATTGCTCCTGAGGACATCAGCCTCTTCTTTCTATCTGAAAATATTTGTATTCATATCTTATTAAAAAAGGATTTTTGACTGTCACTTTCTTACTTTATTTTACTTTTTTGTAGACATGTTTTGAAGAATTAAGTCAAATGATTCTTATCTCTGGCCAGAGATTGTTGGTTTTTTTTAGGGAGATTGTTATTTTGTTTAGGTTACCTTGTGTCTTATCATCTCACTATCTTCTGTTGATGGAGGGAGAAAACCAAAGTTGTAAAATCTTCAAAAAAATATTTGTCATAAAAAGAGTACACTTTTACTTCCAGATGGACATAACTACTAAAATAGTGCAAGGATCCTACTGTGTTCAAAATATTCCTGTCTGCCAGTCTCTGAAGTAATTTCTATTCCTACTAAATAAATTCAAAGATTAACAGTAAACAATATATGACTGTATTTGTAAAACACATGTAAAATGTGATTTAGTGTTTATCTTGTCTTTGAATGCATATTAACCACCCTTTGGTTTAAATTTATTTTACAACAGAAGTGATACCAAGTATGGTGGAGTTAAAGCCAAACACCTTTTCATAATTGAGATATATTTGGAAGATCTAGCAGCATTGTTTTATACAGGTATTTTCATAGGTGGTCTGCATTTTAAAGTACTTTTTTTAATAACTGGAGCAGTGCAAAATCTTTCCATGATCTTTCAGACCTGCAACTTGGAAAGTCCCTGATAACCATTGCACTCTTACAAGTCTTTTTTGTGATTATAATGTCATCTGTGTGCACAGTATATTTGAACTGTTGTCACAACTACCTCACAGTTTTCTAGAATGCCCATTAAATCAGAAATGTTCCACAGTTCTTCAGTTGTTATTTAGACATGGTTTGGGTTTTTTCCTCATAGTGCTAAATTAGTTGACTCTTAAAATATTGATTTAAGCCCTTAGGGTTGCACAGTGATCTAAGACGTGCTTGTTGAAAACTGAATTATAGATAAGTTTTCCCCCATGCTGGAAGAGAATAGCTTAGATGTTCAAAGAGAATTTGGTGACCTACCCATTTTAAAATTGCAAAATTTACTTATTTTAATTTAATTATTCCTAGAGTTGCATAATACTTAAGGCACTCTGAGTTGGACAAAGTTAGCAACAAAAATATTTGAGCAGGCTGTTCTCTAAAGAATTCAAAATTACCTTTTATGCAAATTTTCATATAATTAGGGGTAGTAACATGGGCTCAAATAACAAAACATACCTTCTGTTTTATAAAACTAAACTGCCTCTCATGGTAAAAGAATTTCTTGTTCTAATTTTTCAGTTATTATATTAATTTGAAAAACCCAAATAGGAAAATCTAAGAGAATGTAGAAATGGAATATTGCTAACATTCTAATAATGTTAAGGTTTTTGTTCATTTACATTGTATTTGAATGTAGTTAGCGCATTTATTAATATTTTTCTAGCAGCTTTCAAATTCAAAATATATTCTGTTTATGGTAAAAAACCTAAATTATAGTTCAAAATTGTTGCATAGATGAGTGGATAACATCAACATGACACATAAGTCGTCACAACTAGATACAACTTCCTTGTGTAAGAAGGACTGACATACTGCACTTGTGTTCATGCTGAATTTATGCGGCATTAGAAACACAGAATTATTTAAAGTGATACAAAGTGAAGAATTCCATCCTTTGATGACAAAAAAATGTTAAAGATAAGGAAGGAATATGGAAAGGAAAGCCACATAGGAAATGAATTTGTGTATGAAGAAAGGAAGATCCCCTGATTCCCAAAAGAAATTATCAGATATGTGAGGGCCAGATATTATATTGATTTTTGATCTATGAATTAGAATTTCAATTCATCTTAAATTGCCCAGACTTATAAGAGCAGTTCCTCAGCTCATGTTAGCTCCACGTCAGAACCCTAACAATGAAGTAATTTATTTTACATTTTGCAAAAAAATCCTCAAACTGTTATTCTTTGGAGAGGTTTTATGTCAAGATGCAAACTCTGAGCATTAGATTGCATTGAGATAATCACTGCATAAAAAGAAATATGTGATTGAGGTATGCTTTTTTTATGTTTCTTTCTAGGCCAGATTTGCTGTATATTCTTCATATCATTGTGCCATAGTTCTTCAAGAGTAGAAGAAGAAGGGTGGTTATTTTTGTGCAAGAAAATATGTACTCGTAGGGAGATCAGGAATCTTGTCCTTTTTTTTTCCCCTTCTTTAATCTACAGTTTAAGATATGAATAAATCTATTGCAATATGAACAATCCCTGCAGGAGAGACAGAGAAGAGGGTGGCTCTGTCACTCTTAGCTTTTTCATTACCTCCAGTTTAAGATTACCAGTATGCTAATTTCAACACAGTTAATGCACTGCATATATATATTAATAGAGTGTATATGCAACAAAGATATCTTAAGTGACTGGGAGATCTGGGAGCTGTTTGTACGGCCAGAAGCAGTCTAGGAAGCATTAGGAGGGACTGTGGAGCCCCAGAAAAAGTGATAAAGGGCTCAAGTTTGAGTAGTTATGTCATCAGTCCTCCAGGCCAAGGAGGTGGAGCATGGGAGGGACTCTTCTTCAGGAACTTTAGTAGTAGGACAAGGGGTGATGCGTACAAATTGAAAGAGGAGAAATTTAGGCTTACGTTAGAAAGAAGTTTTTTAAAGTGAGGGTGGTGAGATAGTGGAAGAGTTTGCCCAGGGAGGTTGTGGGTGCTCCAACCCTGGCAGTGTTCAAGGCCGGTTTGGAGAAGCCACCTGGCCTAGAGGGAGGTGTCCCTGCCCATGGCTGGGGAGGTTGGGACTCCTTTGAGGAGTGATCTTTAAGGTCACTTCCAACCTTTAATTTTTGATGACTCCATAACTGGATATGCAAATATATGCAAATGGAAAATAGCCTTGATTTTTTTTTTTGAAAGAAATGTATGAAGCAATGACACTGGACAGCCCTCATACGAAACACCACATTAATTTTATTTGCACTGTGTAACAATTCTTGTGTTTTATCCCATGTAAGAGGTAATGCTCAAGCAAACTATTAAGCCATGGCAAAGAAAGTGCAGAGGTACCTTAGCACTTAGACCAATTAGCTATGCAGAAGATAACCTATCCTTAGAAAGACCAGACTGTCATAGCTATATTTTTTCTGGAACCCAACATTGACCAAGTAATTTGAGGGAAATGAGAATTATGTTTTATTATCCAGTGTAGACATTAATTATCCTATTGCATTTGCACATTTTCCACTGGTGCATTATGTGCAAAACTTTCAAACATCAGACCACAATGCAAATGTAAAAGGATTTATGCAAGGTTTTGCAAGAAAAGACTTAAAAGATAACATGTGGAAATATGAAGTGCATTATGTCCACATACATCACGGTGAACTTTAGCAGACAGGCTTTTCTTCCTGCAAGCATAAAAAGAAGAAAAAAGAAATTAACTTAAGGGTAGCTGGGCAATAATATCTTTATCTGTGGCTGTCATGACAAGGACAGCATTCTGGAGTTTTGCATTTTTGCACTGATCTTTGATCACAGAGTCATACTTCTGCTCACGGTTTTAGGTAAAGCAATGGTGTTATTTAACCAACTTCCTGTATCATGTGTTGGACTTCTGGTCTGGAAATTAATGAGCACTTCTCAAAGGGAAATGCTCACAGACAGATCTGATAGGCTAATTTTTTTAAGCCATTTTAATAAATCAGAGAAAGGATCCAGTAACTGTGTGTGTTTTATCTATATAAAAAAAGCTCATAAACTTTCCTCATATATATTGGATTTATTATATTTCTCCAAAGCAATTTGAAAAGCCCTGAATTATACTCCCTTTCAGGTTCCAAAAGAACTTTAGTAATAAAAGGAGAAAGTTGTTGCTGAAATTCATTTTCTTATGGATTTATAGGAAAACTAAAAATTGCTTTGATGTCTTTTGCATTCCCTTGCCAATTTAAAAAAAAAGAAGAAGAAGGGAAAAAAAAGATAAAAGAACTTCTATTAAATTTAACAACACTCTTCTCTTCTCCCCCCACTTCAAACCTCATTTATCTTTTATGAGCCCTGGGCATCTTGCCATAATAAAACTGTGCATAATACTAGAGTTCTATTATAATTTTGTGGTTTTTCAGTTTTTTTTACCCTAACTACGCACTGTGGCACTGACCCTGCCATTTAAGAATTTGGGTTGAATGGGCCAAAACTTTAAAGATTACAGCATGTAGTTCAATATTCAAAGCACTGAACTTGGGCAGTTAAGGTACCAAATTTTTAGAGGGATTGCTAGCTCCACTTGCTGCTAATAGCATTCCTTGCACCTTAGCATTGTCTAAAAATAGTCACTGGGATATAAATTCTTTCAGGAGTTGTGGGAAGAAGAGAAAATAATCATATATATATTAGAAAATGTATAAACATTAAATGTATATAACATATGAACAAGGATGTTTATAACATATAAACAAATATGTTACACATCCTTGAATTCAATTGTTTTTTTCTACTGATTTTCATTGGGTGATTTTCTGGAACAAAATTATTAACTTCTAGTGAATCAAAGGACTTTTATATTTCAATATAGGTTGATATATTGATTATATCTCAATGAAGGTCTTATTTTTTCACTTTTCTGAAAATATAGAACTTTTTTACCATCTATTTTTTTTCTTGTTAATTTAAAGGCATTCTATTTTCTTTGAAGAGTAGATCTAATGAAGTCGAGGGCAAAATTATTGTTGATTTTGATTAATTTTAAGCAATATATTAAAGGGGAAATTTTTCAGATTTTTTTTTAATATAGACATCTGTAATGAAAAGACCTGCATTAGAGTATCTGTCCAGACCCCTTTAAAAAAAAACTGGAGACAAAACCAGCCATTTGGAGTGAATTATTGTAGTGTGAAGAAGAAAATTATTTCCAGTGAGCATTTCTCTAAGATGGCCTTTTTTTGTTACTGTGACTATACCTGGAGTTAAGTTTCTATACCTGCACCATAATGTTTAATCTTAGATGTCAAAAAATCCTCCCATATTGCCAGCCTCATTTTAACACAAATCTGAGCATTTTGTCAGTTATTTCAACTGAATTCAACAGTATAACTTGTTAAAACATTTGTAAGAAACATAAAAATCTGTATTCTAGACTGAAATATAAATGTAGGTTATAATTGCATGCATACTGCTCAAAAGCAAGAGCAACATCTGAGGGACATTGTGGATATTATCTTGAGAAGTCTGAGCTTTAAATGTGACCAGTAACCCAATATTGAACTCCTGCATTCATCAACTGAAGCTAGGCAGCAGAGTTGGAAAATATGAAAAAAAAAGCCCAATGTAATCCAGGAGGAAAACTGATGCACATTTCTCTTGTATATGTTGTATTTATAGTTTTGAAGGTGCAATAAGGACAGTGGCCAGCAGGGTTAGCCTCCATTACCTACTTCCTATTGAACAGGTGGATAGAGGGAAAATGCTAAATTGGAGATTGCAAACAGAGTAGAGTTTGGTACTTAAGATCACAGAGATGGAGAAGATATATGGGGACAAGGCTTTGGGAGGGAGTCAGATCTGTGTAGACTTCTGAAAAACATTACTCTCTGAAGAAATTACTTTCTATGCTCTAATATTTGAGCCTTGGTTTTCTTAGTAAGCCCACCAAAAAAAGACACTTAATGTGTTAGTAGATGTCATGGAACTTGATTCCAAAGTTGACAGAAAGTGTACCTAAGAATTCTAAGGCGTTTTTTTGTAATACTAGGTGTTTTTGAAGCTTCTTCAGTATTTTATTTCCAGAGTTCCTAAAGCCTCTGCTTTAAAACTGCAGAAGTGAAACCAATTAATCACAGGTTGCCATGTAGCATATAATCAAAGAAAAGAGAGATTTGATATCAATCTTATTTTCTCAGTCAAAGATAAGATATTGTAAGTGTAACAGATGCCTATCACTGAGAATATAACTTTTTTATTATAAATTATAGGAGACATATGATTCATGAGTTTCTGGCCTTTTCCTGGAAGGAAGTAGAATAATTCATTTTTCAGCAATGGAAGATGAATGACTGAAAAAAGAAAAAATTTGAGGCCAGGTTCTCAGCCAAGTCTGCCAAAATGAAGTGTTGGTGATTTCTAGATAAAGGAAAATTTCAATGCACCAGCCTGTGAACTGAAACTACAAAAACCCCACAGGTTTTTTGTTTGGTTGATGAGGGCTTTGTTTGTTTGTTTGTTTTAACAAGAATTCTGTGGAATTTATTGGTGTTCTATGAGTTTAGGGTGGCTTATATTTGCATTGTAAAGTTGTCAAGTCCATTTTACCTGGGGAAATTCTTTCTGCCACAGAGCTGCTTTTAAGATTACAATGTCTGTTGTGTGGATAGAAAAGCTTTTCTGGACAGCAAGTTTATCAAGATAGAATAGTTAGAAAAATCTTCAAGAAGGCTAGCATTTGTCTTCACTACTGAGGAACATGCAAGTTTGATAGATAGTGTTCAGATTTATTGTAGGAAAGAATGGATTCTGAAAATATCACCTTTAGGATGTTTGGAGCATTTTCTATCCAAGACTACACTCCACAGTTTGTCATTAAAATGGTGTTATTCAGCACTGAGATGTTCATTCAGTTGTGGCATAAGTCCATGAGTTCAAGTGGTCCCACAGAGAGGGTAGACCTTTCAAACCCAAACTGAAAAATGTCAAGCTTAAATTCTGAGTAGAAAAAGATTTGTGTGTTTTGGTTTTTTGTCTACTTCATGTGGAGTAAAAAATCCAAAAAAACAATCAAAACAACTTTTTCCTTTTCGTTTTCCATATTCCTTGCTCTCTATTCCCTTTTCCATTTTTCCTTCCCTCTTCCTCTTCCTTTTCCTTTATGTACTTATATCAAGGGAATTTTTTAAAGAAATATCAAGTTCAGAGCATACCAGACAGTACTTGGATAATGATATAAATTTCTCTTGAGTTGGTCTGGTTTTCAGGTAACCTTCTTAATTTTATTCTCACTATGATACTGTTTTTTCTTTTTCAGAACTGACTTTAAATTATTCATCTTCTATGAAAATTGCTTAATGGTCATGAGGCTTCCAAATATGCATTTTCCAAATTATTTTCCATATAATAATTAAAACAATCAAAATATTCCAACTCCTGTGTATCATTTATAATTTGAAAGTTACCAGTGCCTTTCTGTCACTAAACAGTTGATTTCTCCAGCATGTAGAATGCAATAAGATTTTGATTTTAATTATTTGCAGTGTTGTTCATATAGTTGAGAAGTCTGGAAGTGTATTCCTGATTACCACATTTCAGTTTGCAACAAGGAAATTCTGATATAAAACTCTAAAATCAATGCAAAAGAGAGATCCATAAGATGGCACATTTACACTGAAGCATCACGATCTGGAGTAAGCTGTGCTTCCTGCCATGACCTGTAAGTCACTGATAGCAGCTTGGATCCATTTAAGGGAGTATTAAATGTTGTCTTTTACACCTCATATCTTAGTTTGTCCTTTAAATAAGAGGAAGAATAACAGCCCTCAGAACACCGGGGTTGCTTCATGAAGTAGATTATCCTTTTTCTATAAACAAGAATAAAGAGGATGTGAATAAGCTTTAAATTACCTGAGGCAGAAGTGGATATTTCCATATGCATATATTTCCTCCTAATAACTTTCAGCTTCATATTAACCCAGCAGCTGGAATAAAACTTATTAGAACAAATGGTGGTCTCCCAGGAACATTCATGTTCTCAAGCCAGTGGATTAATGTTACATAAATAGCTTGATATTCTTATTTAGTGAGTTTCTCCATGTCAGTTTTCCATACATATCATCTCGGGTCTAGTCTCCCTTCAGGCTAAGCCCATTAATATATGCTGTATCTGGTTGTTGCTTGGATCCATTTTCATGCTTTGTATCTTTGTGCTATATCAATGCAAAGAAAATTAGACGAGATACAGCACGTATATTCCCAAAAGGTATACACGCAAAATGAACAAACATGAGTTTCCAGCCTTACTGTAGTACTGCCAACATTAGCCATTCTGCTGGAGAAAGAATATCCTCCTCTGTTAGGGCAAACCTGATTAATCCCCTGGTAATCTTTATTTTTTATTTTTCATTCCTGGTCTGTGAATAAATTTTGTGCCTTATACACTTTTGTGCTGTAAACAAGAAGCTCTTCTCAGTTTCTCACTTCATTATTAATCTAATTTTTTATAACTTCTCTAAATTTGTGTCAGTTTACAAAGTGCCTTTAGTCCATTTAGTATTGATTACATTTGTTAGTTAAGAATTATTGCAGTGCCAGATGGCATCTGCTATCTTCTCTGGCCCCCTTTTTTTAATGATGAAGACTGAGTCAGCCCCCAGTCTGTGACAGTCATCAGGAACGAAGACATTTCACCATTATTTACATGGAAAAAGTGTAAATTAGAGCAGCAAACTCCAGCTCTACTCCTCTGCTCCCACAGCTATAAAACGTAGCCTGCTTTTAGAATATTGACTTTGCTGTGACTCTGGCATATTGCTTTCCTCTTCCTTGATACAACTTTTCCTGTTCCAAAGTATAACAAAACATGTTAGGATCAGGAAAAAAAGAATGTTCGAGGCTCCCAGTGCTTATTTGGTAAATATTTTGTGACCCTTTCTAGAAAACATGATAGATAACTGCATATAGAGTCATATAAGGAAGGTTATTTTAAGCAAGATGTCTGCTTTTACATTCCAAGACCTTCTGCCTGTGTTTTCACTTTCTCTGCCATTCATATGCATGAGTAGCATCACTGTATTTGTTAGCATATGAGTTAAAAATTATTGGTAATACTATGCAAACTGCATTTTTAACAAAACTCTTAATTGCAATAAAAGAATAACACCTAAACAGAGCAGTGATCTTCCAAGCAGCCACTCCCTTGTCTGCAGCTCACAAGCACAATAGATGTCACCCCCTGCCCATCAGCGAGCTCTGAGGATCCAGACATTCCTTAGGGCAGAGGAACAATGCAAGCAATCATGCAAGCTGCAATTCTACCAAAGTACCAGACTTCCTCTAACTAATATGAGTATTTTAATGGAACTGCTGTGGGCTTGGAAGCTAGTCTGCATGTCATAATAGCTATGGAAAGACAGACAAACTTATGCCTGTGACTGGACTTTTCTGAACATGCTTGATCTCCAGGATCCCCCTCAAATAATTTTTGTCTCACTGATTATTTTGCAATTTGTAGTACTTTAGTAGTTTCATGCTAATTCAAGGACACGGAGGGTTTTTTAGCACAGGTAACAAGGCATACATGATAAAATTCTGCATGTGAGAGAGAACTTTCAAGTCAGTAGTTTTTTAATCCATCCACTAATTTGGCAAATGTGTTTTATGGTCTCTGTAGTATTTCCTATAACTCTTAGCCAGATATGTGAGAGAGTTGTTATTAATGCCTTTACTAAGTGAGAATTCTTGAGAAGCTGAAATTACAAAAATCAAGCTCCATCAGCTCATGGAGCTGCCTGTCTGAAAATCTGGCTCTGAACCTCATAAGCATCTATTGCCTTACTCTTTGACAGATGTTTGGTGTTCTGCATGAAGATGTATCCTAGAGAAATGAAACAATAACAACATTTTCATTTCAGTTGTTTCAATTTTGATGCTTGTTTTCATTCTCATAAGCAAATGTTTTCCTCTTGTTCTTTCATAAACTGCCATGGGATAAAATAAAATAAATCTCTAAGAACAAAAAGAAAACAATAAACTCTTAAGTGGCTATTTGGTTTTTGTTCAGACTCCTAACAGCTGCTTCACTCTACTTCACTGGTTTCAGATTTAATAAGGCCATGTAAGACTTTAAGAAAACAGCAATTAAGAAATTCCTTCTTTCTTTTTTTTTCCTTAATTTTTTTTTCCAGATTCTAACATAAAATCATGTGCTCCAGTTTTCTTTTGACTATCATGCCTGGATTCCTTATTTATAATTTCTTAACTTATTTTTTAAGAATAGTGAAAGTAATAAAAATATTTCCTTGAATTTTCCTTGAATAATGGCTCAAAATTCCTGTCCTGCATACTGATTAAACTCAAGTTAATAAAATAAATCAATCTTTATTCTGGTGAAATATCAGAATTTTGAAAGCTAATGAGAAAGATCAAAACCGGTTTTATTCTGTTCATGTCTGTTTCTGTACAAGCAGTACTGAAACATTTGAGGAACTGTTGCTATAAAAGTTTTCATACCTTATCTCTTTCTTGAATAGAGCTAAATGAATCACTCATTTCTTAGTTAAGAAACTTTGCATTCATTTTTGGGCTTTCCTTGGCTTTTACTTTATTAATTTAGGATGCCATCCTGCCCAACTTCTTTCAGTTTCATATGCCCTAATCTTCCTTGGAGAAGAAGTATTCTGGAGCCACACTTACTGAAGACTGTCATAGAGGCATGTAAAATCCTGAGTTGGAAGGGACACATTAGGATCATCAAAGTATCATCAATATGTATCATAAAACTATCATCAGCAAGTGCTCTTGTTATAATTGAGTTCATTTGTGCACTGGCTAATTTTCTTCAGAGTGGGTAGTGTGAGGCCACGTTCTACATTTTTGCTGAAAAGAGCATTGATAACTCAGTGATGTTTTCATTCCTGCTGTTCAGGGCTTACACAAAGACCTTTCTACTCCTTGCACCACCCTACCAGCAAGGAGGCTGGGAGTGAAAAAGAAGTTGGGAGGGAACACACCTGGAACAGCTGACCCCAACTGATGAAAGATATATTCTGTACAATATAGTGTAACAGCACTGAAAGCTGGGGGAAGGACTGGGAAGGGTGCGTGTTTGGAGTGTGATGGTGTTTGCTTTCCCAAGTCATTGCTAGCCATGTTGAGGCCCTCCTTTACAGGGGATGGTTGAATACTTGCCTGCCCATGGGAAGTGGTGAATGAATTCCTTGTTTAACTTTGTTTGCACACATGATTTTTGCTTTACCTATTAAACCTTCTTTATCTCAACCCAAGATTTTTCATACTTTTTCTGCCCCATTCCACTAGGGGAGTGAGTTGGGGGTTCAGATGCTTGAATGCACTTGAGGCGCCTTTTTTTGTCCAAAGGTAGGTCAAGGTCATGTGTGTCACTGTTTCTGGTAAGGTGGGGTAGTGCCAGGTGTTCACTGAAACAGGAAAAGAATATGGTTTATTTATGGACCTGAGAAGCATTAAAGTCTTATTTGCTTCTCTAGTAATTGAATTATTTCTGTCCTGATTACAGCACCACCAATGCTTCAGTATATTATCTGGCACCAGAAAAACCCTTTGACAGTATCAGTATCCTACTGGTAAATCTTTAATAACATTTATAATATCACCTGTCATCAGACAGAGTTCCAATGGTAATTTATCTTTGCTCCTCCCCTTTGCTGATTGCTAGAAATCAGCAGAAATGAGACACACAATTACTAAGGGAGACCTGTAGTGCCCCAAAGATACATTCTTGATAGACTAAATTATCCTCAACTTGAAAATAAAATTAAACTTCAAATTGAATTTTAGACAGTAGTGATAAAATTTTAAAGAGGAAATTGATAGTTGAAAATCTCCTTTTATTTTAATGAAGTTTCACAGGCTAGTCATCTTATTTTTCCAACATTTGCAATGCTGATTTGACATCTCCAATACTTGTTTTAGTGTTGAATTTTCTTTACAAAAGGAAAATGTGTCATTCTTCACTTATATGCCTTATAGCAAAAACAAAACCAAGTGAGGAAGACATTTGTGTTCGGTAATAGATAACAGTACATAATCTCAAACTCTTTTTGTGAGGGTTCACTCCACACAGTCACCAAGATGAAACTGTGCTAGTTTTTCCTTTGGTAAAAGTACCATTCAAGTAATATAAAGTGAGAACAAGATTTTGAGTGAGAATGTGAATAATTTTGTGAAGAAAAAGTACTGAAAATCACGTTCTGTCTTTGTCTTCTGTCTTTGAACCTTCATTCAATTCTCATGCACCTCATGGGTTGGGTTGCTGGAATTTTTGAACCACAGAATCATCAAGGCTGGGAGAGACCTCCAAGATCAACTAGTCCAATTGTCACCTTAGCACCACTCAAATCACCCCTAAACCATAACCCCAAGTACCTCTTAAACATTTCAACCTCTTTTTAGGTGACTGTCACCTCCAGGGCAGCTGATTTGAATGCCTAAACACTCTTTCAGTATTTTTCTTTTTTTACTAATGTCTAATCTGAACTTCCCCTGGTACAATTTCATCTCATCTTTTCACTTGAGACATGGCAGAAGGGAACAACCCCCACCTCACTACAACTTCCTTTCAGTAATTTCTCCTTTCTCCTGAGAGCAACAAGACCCCTTTTTAAGCCTCGTTTTCTCCAGACTAAACAATCACAGCTGCCTCAGCCACTCCTCATAAGACATATTTTCTAGGCCATTCAACACCTTTGCCGCCCTTCTTTGACATGCTAAATTTGAAATGACAAGATTGAGGCTTGAAGGGAAGTGTAATTCAGGAAAAATGAATATATTCAATAAAATCTGTAAAAATATGAAATTCTAAGGCCCAGATTTTTGACACTAAAACAATTTTGACTTCTCACTCAGCCCTGAAATGTCACAGTATAGGCTGTATATTTAGACCTCTATTCTGAACAATGGCTTTCTTAAAACACTAAAAGTGTCTTGGACATTTCTTTGAATAACAAAATCTGAAAAATCAAATCTATTTTTGCAAAGGGATCCCTCTGGCTTTTAAATAAAAAATAGTGTCTATTCCATTTTGTTGACAGAAAGTATCAAGATGTCATGGAGATGACATATTATTTAGAGTTAAAGTCTTTTCCAAAAGGTTAAGTCTACAAGGCTGGTAAATAGCTATTTCATATTCACACTTAACTGCTTTATAATTTTCAGCAAACTTCAGGAATTCCTCATATAGAAATTATCTCATCAATAAAATTTTGTATTGCAGCATGGCATCTTAATGTTTCTGACCATGGCAGTTGCCCTGTGTAGATGTAATATTTCAATACATTGATCTTTGATGCAGAACTCTTAGTTTCAGTGAAATATAATATGCATTTATAATGCATAAATCTTGGTTTTGGGTTCCTCTCTTTAAAAAGGTGACTGTCATCTCTGAGTCATTTAAGTTCAAAGCTAATCCTGGTTATGTAGGCAATTTCACTTTGTAATGGGAAACATTTCTCAAGCGGAAATCAGAAAAGCATTAGCTTCTCTAAATATGACAATTTGTCTCTGATAAGCATCCAAAATGTTTGGGTTTTTTTAATTGTATTTTGGTATTAACTACATTTCTAGACATAAATGGGAGTTAAAAAACTTCAAAAAAGATTCAATTCAGGGTGTCATTCAGGAAAATTTTGTTCTGGGATGCCATTCTTACTTCAAGACTGGGACTGCATTCTATACACTATAAAGAAAAGCCTATAACAAAAAGAACTAATGTTAGTTATACTATATATCTAGCTTATGATGCTAGTTTAAGACAAAGAAAATTAAAAGGAATTTCTTGTCAGGAACTGTCTCGCTGAAATGGTGGATATAAAACAGAAAATTGGTTTAGAATTTCTTCCTGGAAAAGTACTAACTTGGATATGTTCAATACTTCTTGTCCAGGTCAACTTATATGTATTTTAAGAAATCCTTTGAAGTTTTTCACTTTTTGTATCAGTCTAAACGGCAGGTGAATATATACAGCAGGTGAAATATACAGAAGAGAAATATGTTTGCTCTCTTTGTCTTTTATATTAAACACCAGAGACAAATGGATTTGGGTTTGGGGAAGGGCTCATATGCACACCTTCTCCCTTCATGGTGGAGGCAGTTACCCACTTAGCATCATCCATACAAGGTTATTTTTTTTTTCTGGTAATTTTTTATTTATTTTGCTCACTGGGTCCAGTGGGCTGATGGAAAGAAATGATTGTTTCCATTTCCTGACAGTGGTAAATAGAAAAATAGCTTTCAGGAGGATTCTCTGAATTCTATCCCTCTTGGTAGCAGCTTTCTCTTTAGCGCAGTCCAAAGTTCACTCTGCGACATTCCCACTTCATCCACAATCAGATGTTTGGGCTTCATGTCCTACTTTTTCCCTGAAGACAGGTGCCATTTGATGTTCTCTGGGACACCACAGGTAGTGGTGGGGGACTGGCAGCTGGACACAGAGCTTGTTGGAGGCCCTTGCACTTCAGCAGTGGCACCTGGAGTCCAGGTAGGACATTCCCTGGACCCTTTGTGGACTAATGACAATCTATTTGTCAATCAAGAATTTTCTGAAATAAAGATAGTTTTACTCAATAGTAAAGGCTATGCTGCAGTATCCACCTTGAGATTAGCACAAGATACTTTGCTATTTTGTGATTCTTTATAATCCTAACAATTCCAATCTCAAGCCATTCCAAGCATTTCCCCAAAGATGGTCTAAATGTGATTGATCAATACACACAATATTAAGAAAAAATTGTAATGAGTTTGGAATGAAAATTATATTTCCTCTGGTGCAAACCCAAGGACAGTCTTAAAAAATCTTCTAGAATTAGGGTGCTACAAATAATGTTCCTTCACAGAAGACTTGGCATAGTGTGTACAGATCCCTCTGCTCTTGTTTTGTGTTTGATGGCATGGTCTCATCCTCTAAGCCAGCTTTTCCTTCTTAGCAACAAAAATCCCTTCGAGGTGCTAGCAAGCATTACATGAGAGTAACAGGGTAGTTTCTTCTTAGAGCTCAGGCATACTAGGACCCTAACAATGTTAGATTCCTTTTTATCAGAAGGTGGAATAAGATCATTCTAGCACTGCTCATTCCTTATCAAGTAGTAAGGATTTTTTTATTATTGATGATCCAAAATATAAACGACAGGTTTTTTAGATTAGATCAGTGTGTTACTATGAGTCCAGAACAGAGAATGCTGGCTGAAATCTTTAGGTTTGTATTCTGAAAAAGAAATAATATATTGCTGTTTCCAGTAGGTATGGCATTTTTCATATGTGATAGATCAGTTTTGAAAGATAAGAGATGTAATTAATTGTTGTCAAATTGTTGTCAAAACTAGGAGGTTTAAGTGTTTCGATGAACATCTGGTTGTAAGGCATTTCTTTTCTATAACTTCAAAAATAACATCTGTCATTTCAGAAGAAATAAAATGATGCTCATCTTAGATGAAAGTAACAGGTGAAAGTTCCACTTGCACATGGTATGAAAATTTAAGTAATGAAGAATAAAATAAATAATGTGTTGGAATATTCAGATTTTAATAAATTATCTTTTCCATTCCAAAAGCAATACATCTTATATTTGCATCGTGTAATCAGCCTCAGGGTTTTGAGTTGGCAAAGAAATTTCTCTTTTAGCCTGTAGCCATGTGCTTTCTTGTTTTCTTTCATCCAACAGTTTTATTTATCCCCTTTTGCTCCTGTCTTTTATTTTCTTCTGCATACTCACACTTTCTGATCCCCTGCCTTGTATTTCATCTTCTCAGTTCTTATCCCAGCAGATTTCTTTTCAAAATGCATGCATAGCTCTGAGAAAATGGCTTGGGAAGGAGGATCCCTGGGGAGAAGGCCTCAGGAAATGAAATACCTCAGCTTAAACATAACAATGAGTTGATCACAGGACTGGGATGAATGCAGTTAAGTGTGCTGAGTTTGTATTGTTTGGTTCTTGAACAGGGCTAAATAATCATACTTCAAACATGCCTAAAAGTATTTTTCTTTTTTTTTTCTTTTTTTTAATTAAGCCATACCAGAAAGATAATGGAACTTTAGGTTAGTAATTTTTTATTTCACTCAGTAATACAGGTTTATTTACTGGCTGTTTGGGCTAAATTTCAATCAGCTTTTCAACCCCTAAAAAATCTAATCCTAAAGTATTAAAGCAGTATACATTAACAGAAAGGTTATGTATGGCAGGTGGGTTGGCTGATGAAATAGCTGAAGAAATACAAGTTTTGCTAGGTAGAAAGATTATTATGGAAGGGCTTACACCAGTGAGGTGGCAAAATCAGAGACTGTGCCTTTAGCTATGAAATTGGCATACACAAGTGCATAGTTCTTTCTCACTGCACTTTTTTACTCACTGTATATGAAAAACAATTGTTATTTTGTTTCCCTGGAACCACACCTGTGTTTGTCCATTTAGTCACTTTTTGATGTAAGATACAGTCTAAATGAAGCACGATTTTATGCAAATTGTGCTGATTCATCTGCACTAATTCTTAGAAATTGCTAAGATTTAACAAAACCTTCTTTATTTACCTATCATCTGTAATATATTATTTCAAAGCATAATTTATTTTCCAGAATCTAATGTATAAAAATGAGGTTTTTACATTATGTGCTGTTTTATGCTAGTGTAGAAAACTGAGTTTTAAGCCTCTTTAGAGCCACCAATAGCCAGATTCTATAATACAACTTCAGAGACTTGGACAATACAGGTTTTTTAGCCTTTAGCCAACACTTTATGGCACAGGCTATAAATTAGGAAGGAATTTGACTTTTAGTGGCTTCATATTACAGTCTATCAGGACAGTGTGGAAACATTCTATTAGCATAGTAATGAAACATTTTTTTTCTAAAGATAGTGAATGAAATCAACAAACTAATTAGATTTTATGCATAATACTTGATGGTCAACATCACTCAAAAGAGATAGCAAAATCTTCAATTTAATGCAGCCAATATTCTTGTGTATATTGGACAAAGAAAAAAAACAAGAAGGTAGCATAAACCACTGTGAGAGTAGTGCTTTCCAAAATGAAATCATGTACATCTCACTTTTCCACTTGCATTATACAGAATGGAAAAGGAAAAAAGTAGTTTTCAACATAGCATGATATGCATTACTTAATTCAGCCGTCATGTGTACAGTTACAGAAATAGAACAGTCACATACATCATCCATGGCATGCACACCTGTAGGGAAGAAGTACAATATTTTTTATCTAATCTTACAAATGTACATCCTAGTTTGCTCATGGCCCTTCTTCAAAAGATAATGAAAAAAACCTGAAATCTGGAGTGTCACTATAGGACACGAAACAACACAAGCACACACACCACTGCACTCAAGGTGAAGAAAAAGGGGAAGTTTATTTTCCGACTCCAACATTTATAGTTTTCCAAAAGTGACCGTGGATTGGAGGGTGACAGTGCCACCTCTCCAATGACACTGGACAAACCAACAGTCCATCAAATTTCTCCTCCTCCATAAAAGAATGCAAAACAATGAGTTATTTACAGAAAGTGTTATTTATGAGTGTGTGAGAAAGTTTGCTACAAGAATGTAAACATCAGAAGACTTAGAAAATCTTAAAAAATCAGGGTGACACTAGAGACTTTTGTTTCCAATGCTCCAATAGTGTATTTTGTGTCCTCTGGCACATTTGCTGGAATTTGGTTCCCTGAGATGCTGAAGCTGGTGAGGCCAATGGCACTGGTTTAACAGAATTTCATTTCTGGCCACTTTTGTTCAGACTGTCAGACCTAGTCCAATAGTAAGAACATGTAGCTGGAGAACATAAATATTCTTTCATCTTTATATAAACCAGTATAAAAGCAGTATTAAACCTTCTCCTAAGACCTACTACACAGCTCTTCTGTATTCATGGAAGACAGGTTGATTAATTCTGTCCTGTAACATCTCAAATGCATCTCTGGAATTACTGAAGAGCATATCTTATTCCTTTCTATAAAATATGTATGAGTATTTCTAGTATAATTTCTTCTTTTCTACTTTTATATTCCTTTTCTTACCTGTATCCTTCTTGCCCTCTGTGTATCTACTACCTTTAATAGCTCCTTCTCGGTTCCTCATGTGCTATCATAACTCAATTACAGATGTAGATTTTCCTTCCTGCTTGCAAAATCATGGCATAATTTATTATTCAATTAAAGGACTTTCAGATAAATTCTTTATTTTCAGATAAATCCTATTTTTAACATAACAAAATTCATTATAATAATGTATAAGAGTTCACTTTATTCTATGAAGAATGAAAAAAATATTTGTTTTATTTATTTAAGTTAACAAGGAGAGGTTGAAAAAGGAACATTATTTTAACAACATCTCTCATTATGCAACAGTAGAAAGAAAAGGTAATTGAAATTTGCTCACTCATATAGAGACTAAATTACTATTTTCATCATATCGCTTTTGCACAGTATTTAAAGTATAAGTGGAAATATCTTCTGACAAATTGCAAGTAGCTCAGCAAATATATTAATAGTAATTTATGTGAATCGCATGTAATATAATTTATGCCAAGATTGCTGAAATTTTATCAGATCATCCCTCTCTGAAAGCACAGAATCAGATATTGACCTCCCCAAGTTAAAAAATTTAAATACAGCTTATCTGGCATTTCGCTTTCTCATTACAAAATAAGCAGCTGCATTAACTGCATACCAAAGATTCATAATATATTGCTCTTCCACTTTGTTCAGCTCTTGAGTAGAAATGATTCCAAAACACAGCCCTAGATGTAAACAGTCTCACACTGTTCCTAATTCTGTGGTGTAAACAGACTTTCACCTACATAAACACATAAAAACCAACGCCAAATACTCTCATCTTGTAGGGGATTGAAAACTGTGAATTTCAATCTAAGTGCCATACCTTCAGTGTTCTCCTTCATGTAGGTAAATTGACTGAGTTACGTAAGTATTTTTCTGTTTGTGCGTGCACTTCATATGATTGTCTAAGACTTCCATAGCTGTGTCAATATCTGCACAGAGAAAGCTGTCACAGCTACAGAAAAAATGCTCTATGTATGTAACATTATATTTAATCTAATATCTAAAAGATGGCAGAAAATTTTGAAAGCTTCCTAATACGAAATTAAAAGCAATCCAAATATTTATCTGGAAAAAAATTCTTTATGATTTTTTAACTTTTTCTTGCAAAACTGATTCTGTCCCCGTTGCATTCCCCTTTGAACACTATAACACTATGTTACAATGATAATATATTAAGTTTGGCATTTCACAGTACTTACACTGTGGAAAATAGGGAATAATCATTCCTATTAATTTTATCCATGACTTTTTGTTATTCCACAGACCTCTATCGTATGCACTCTTTTATTTATTTTATTATTTATTTATCATTTTATATTTCCAAAACTGAAGAGAACCAAAGTTTCAGTCCCTTCTTGCTGCTCCACAGTTCTGATAGTCTTCATTGCCCCACACAGACTGTAACTGGTGATTTTTCCCACACCTCAGGTGACCAGTACCACATTTAAAACCTGTGGGAAAGCCAGCACATGGCTCTGCAGCTTCTATAAAGCTGTGGCCTTGGGAATAGAATTCCCTGTGACTGTGGATTCTTTACTGGACAGGTCTGTATTTGCTGGCATGTATTTTTGGCACCAGAATGTGAAAGATCATGATTTGGGTCACCGAAAGGAAAGAATAGTAGAGGACGTCTCTCAGCATTGGAATTGCTTCCACCTTATTTTTTTTCTTCTCTTTTTTTACCTGCAGGTACCACTGCTCTATAACTTGCTGCTATAGCTTGTACAACATACTGATTTTTTTCCTGGTTACTCTGTCTGGTCTTCAGAGACCAAAAATATTTAAATAAATAAAATCTTCTTTACTCTACTGTGTTGTTTTTTGGTTTTCTGTTTGGGTTTTTTTTTTTTGGGTTTTTTCTTTTGGTAGATTTTTTAATGCAGTTATTCAGAAAAATAGAGTTTGCAATGATATTTGTCATGTATTCTCCCAGAAGTATTGTGTGAGAGATACCCCTTTAATTCAGGTCAGTGCAGATTTATGTTGGATTGATGAGAAGAAATTGCTAATTAAAGTACACAGATTCCACCAGGGATCAGTGTATTTCGAGGACACAAAATGTAATTTTCAAAGAGAGATGACTGCAATTTCAAAAGACTTTTCATTGACTTTCCTTCTGCAGTCTTCCATAATTTCTACTTCCCCCACCCCAGAGCAGCAGCTGAACTAACAAAATAAACCCTTAAATTCTGGGGTGAAAATTTGTTGATTTCACTTTGCAATGTAGTCACATTACAAAACCAAACTAACACCACAAGGTATAGCGAGACACAACTCCTAAGCACAAAAAATGTGTTACAACTCCCAGTAAAGCTCCAAATATGAATTTTCAATTCTTTTTGGTCAGAAGTAAGCCCTTCTAAAACATCTGTACTGACTAGAGGAGGAGCAATACTTTGTAGGAATAAAATTACATACCATAGGAATCAGGATTATCTCACTGGGGATCAAAGTCATGACTCAATATGGCAGATAGCATTGGAATATCTCTCACACACAACATGTCCTGCCAGTGTCTTTAAAACAATTTCTATCAACTTCATCACTTAAAAAAAAGAACTAACATTCAGCTTGGATGAATAAACAGAAATCTTTCTGAATGGAATTCAGTGCTCTTTCTGTAATATGAAAGGCTGAAGCAGATGAAGCTAAATAATCAGTTGATTGTAGCTGAAATTGGAACTATAGACAAACATATGTCCTGGACACATATTTTGTTTATATCTGGTAGGGCAACAGAAATTTATCAGTATTTTCTATCAAATTGCAGTCTTTCTTGTAAGATCTGGATTGAATATTGGACATTGAAAAATCAATTATCTTGTAATAGATTTATAAAATTTATTGCTTTATTGAACTCAGGTGGCTTGAATTGGTGTTATGACCTGCCCTTATTTGCATTATTAACTTTTTAAAGCCATAATATTTTATCTGTCTCACACTTTCAGCATCATATGTTGATTTCTTTTCACAGATGAAGTGCAAGCTTTCATCTGATTGATAATTAGTGAAGGAGTATTTTCATAAAAGATTGGACTTTCATTGTTGACCTTGAAAAATTGTTACATAAAATCATTCAAAAAGTTGAACTCTTTCATTTGAACTGCCTGGCATCAATTAAAGGGACAATTTCAGTTCTTCACTGTTGTAACAAATGTTTATTGTCCTCTTTGCAAGATTATTCTATGAAAATGAAACAAGTTTCCTTGAACAAAAAATTCAGCTTTTTGGAGACAAGATCCTGGTGCTATTTGACTTCCTACTTTAGACTTTGTATCTTGGAATAAAAGTGTTTTGGATTTTATGATTTAGAGGCCTTTAGAAAATGTATTACTTCTAAAATTTCTACATCATAATGTGTATATTAAACTATTGTATGTTTTCCTGTATTAAGTTTGCTTTATCCCTATCTTAGCCCTAGCTTTTAATTTTTGGCTGTCACACCTCTGTATTATAGTAGAATTTTCATAAACTTTATACCAAGTTCTGCATCATTATCCACCTACCACAGAAATTGACTATGATTGCTATTTTTGATGAAGTTTTTTGTGCAGTTGACCACAACTTCTAGAAAGTGGTTTAAATTTTTTAAGGATCATGTCTGCAATTCTGAACGCTTATGTTTCTACGATATTTTTTGATAGAACCTATATTCTGAGTCTGTGATTTTTCCAATCACTTTGAAATATCAAAACAAATTATTGAATTAAAAGACTGTCATTCTTTGCTTAGCAATCTGTCTTCGGCCCACTTTGGTTAGTGGTATCACAGAGAAGTCCTTGTCTGGAAAGAGAGAACTTCTTATGTTACTGTTTGCATTAGGACTCTTCTGTTTGTGCTTTCTGCTACGAATATTGAAAATATCTCTCCCTCCAACATTTTCTCTGTTATTTTGAAGAACAAGAAGAGCTCATGATGAGAGTAGCAAGTTCTATATCATTCAAACTTGTTTCCAGACCCCTTTTACAAAAACAAGACAGGGTAATCTAAGGCCTTTCCAGACAGCCTGACACAGCTGTGAGCATAAAACTGCCATAAAAGAAGGGTAGTCTGGTAGACAAATTTCAGCTAAGAAGATTAGTCCTCATCTTTCCTCTGCTTAAAATACTTGCTGCCTTGAAATTCACAGTTTTTCATTCTCCTCCCATGGGTAGTGTATGCAGCTGTGAGCACTTTTGGCAGTGTGTGAGCTTTCTGATCTGATTCAAGGACTAAAATTCAAGGTAGTGACAGCCCATGGTCAGTAAGGGTTCCCTAGAAGAAGATTCAAAGTAAAAAGAAAACACAAGGTTTCCAGAGCTGTACAGGCTGAAGCAGTCAGAAGGTAGTAAAGTGATGTCAGGAGAGGTCTTTTCTAGGTATCATGCATTGGGCTTCTATAGGTGACATCATGAGGTGTGTTACCTGAGGAGAAAACAAAAGTTAATCGTGAATCCTCCCCTTACATTGTTGGGTGCTGTGTTGTTCTTAATGCTTTCTTTCTTCATGGCTAAAATATTACCAAAAAATTGCTGGCACCAGGTAGGTTTTATGATCAAAGACTTCTCAGCATTTGTCTCCAGGCTGTTTACCCTCTTCCAGGGTTTCAGCAAATTTCATTGAAATGCTCCTGATTTTCAGCCTGTTCCCTCTCTCCCTAATCATGATCCAAAAATCTATGTACAGTTTAAAGTATAAGTGTCAATCTTCTGCCTTGCAGCTAGAGATCTATATTCTGTATATTAATGGCAAACAGAAAAGCTGCTGGATGGGGAGCTCAGTTTCAAATATTTCTGTGAAGGCAAACAAACTAAATCTGCAGTGTATAATTTAGTCCTTGTACTCACACTCTCCAGAATCTAAAATGCTGTTCTCATTAATGTATCACCCATGGATTTTCTTATGTATTCTCTAGGCTAGTACCTGTTAGGGGAAAATATACCTGATAGGTGAAACTGATGCAGGTCCATGTCCCAGGTCCTACAGGCAGTGAAACTGAGCATCCCAGTAGGCACACACACACACACACACACACACACACACACACACACACACACAAATATATGCATGGCCATCCATGCAGGTTGATAGAGAGCATGGAGCCAGAACCGATGAACCGATGGCCCCAGCCTGTCCCCCCATCTGGCTAAGCAAGGTTATAAACACATTTACAGCATGGATTGTCCCAGCAGCCAGGCTCAGACACTTGAATATTCAACAGTGGCTCAGGATCCCAGACTCTCCATTTGCTGTCAAATGGAAGGATACAAGACTCAAGTCCATAACCTGACTTCAGTTGCTGTTACAGACCCCTCAGACTCATGGTCACACTTGCACACACAATGGCCAAATTGTCTGTGACTCCCCTGATTTTCAGGAGTCAATTCCCCCACAGTCTCACCCATAGAGACACATTCTCTCATCCTCCTTGGTTCCTCAGCCACTTTACCCACCACTTCCCAGGAAGTCTGGCTTGAACTTCACTAGTGCTCACACCTAAGATTATCTTGCTCTCCAGTTGCTGGCAGCATGCCTCTGAGCCTTGGTCCCAGACCTGTGGCTGGCACTGAGCTTCTCTGGGGTCTCACCAGTTACCACCACCCAGGCACATGAATCCCTGACCCATGCTCTAACTGCACTTGCTGGCACCCAGACCCCTGCGCAGACAATACAGTAGGATTTCCAGAAGAGTAGTCTGGGTGACTAAAAAATGTTTTAAAATTGAATTTAGGAATCATGATCCTTATTATTTTTACTGCAGAATAACTCATCAGAAATGTAAGTTTATTCAGTGCCAAGTGTGAGTCCCTAAAGTTTTCTTTGAGACACTAATTTTCCTAAGTAACTGTACATGCAATACATGTGCTTCACTTAATTTCTTTAATTTATTTTCTTCAGCTAGGGTATATATTTCCATTTTTGTAAACTTTCAAGTATTTTAAATTCTTTTTTTGACTTCTGGTTTACATTTTGATTTTGGTAAATCCAGCTGCTCAAGATACCCTTATAAATCTGTCTCTGGCTGTATAAATCACTTCTGATGACATAATTCTGTCTAGATCACCAAAATACCTCAAAAAATTTTATCAGAGGTTGTCTGAACAGCCTTAACAAATCAGTGTATGATAGAATACTGGATGATGTTTACATAGTAATACTTAGGTTTGTATTCCATTTAGCCACTTGAATACTTTGGCTCCTTATTTGACCCTATTAACACTACATTGATTACAAATTGTGATGCTATTCTAGAAGTGCTTTTTTTGGATGAAAAAGTTGAAGTAGCAACATAGAACATAAGCATGTTTGGGTTTATTTTTCTTTAAATGTGAGTATCTCCTCCAGGAACTGCAAACAAGCATTGATGTGATACTGTACCACTATATTTGCAGAGCAAGTTATTCTATTTAGAAGCCAGTTGCTCTGAGTGCTTATTTTCAGACCTTTACAAAGGAACAAGAAGGAAAAAAAGGTAAGACTGAGCTATAGCAACATGAAGGAAAAATAGCTCTTTTTCAGTAGAAGCCTTATGGATAACACCAAAAATGTGAATGCTTGAGTGTCATGCTAGAGGGTCAAATTTTTGATCAGTAAGACATTGAGTTTCTGGCTATGAGGTTTCAGTGAAAGAACTCTAAGGACTTGATTTGAAAGCTGGTTTTCTCTGCAACTTTAACCTGTGTACACTGAAAGAGTTTCTTTCAAATTTGTAGCAGCCATCCTGGGACTGATGTCACCACCTATTATTATAGAGGAGAACCTTTTATCTGAAGGTTCTCAGAGCTTCAACCAGCTTTCTATGATATGACTGTTCTATTGACATGTAATGTCCCTTGAGTCTGATATAATCTGATACTTTTCACATCATGTGCTTTTGGGGGGAACAAAGAATTTAGTTATCTCTGCTTCTTCATTAAAATTGTTACTATCTACATTCACAGTGCTAAATTTAGCCAACCATTTTGTAATTAAATATAGCTGTATAAAAAGTAGAAATAAAGGATCAGCATAATATTATACACAGGTTAAAGACATACTGTTGGAAAATGTTGAATGCAGATAGGTTAAAAAACATTGTCAAAATATAAACCTGTAAATATGTTTCTCTGAATAGGGCATCCAGTTGTGTGGTTCTGGCCTTTTTCCTGTTGATGGTTCAGTGCATGTCACTTCATGAGCAGACATAGATCAGAGCTTACCACATGATCTATAATTCCACCTGATCTATAATTCTTTCTACCTTGGTGGCAAGCACCAGATTTTCTGAGGAAAATCAGATTTTTAGAGCAGGCTACCAACAGTTTCTATTTCCAGACATCGAATACTTGGTGTTTACTCTCAAGCAGATGAATTTGTTGCTTGGTCATCCCAATATCTGGCTTTTCCACAGCTTTGAGAAACCTTGGGACCTCTGGACAGCTGACTCTTCTATCCTAAAAGATGAAGCTGGGTCTTGGCTAGTAATGAGTCATTCACAACTGAAGTCAGTTTAAAGCACAGTCACTACTGGAACGCATGTATCTGTAAGCCAAGTTTGGCAAAACCAAAAATGAAATTAAAGGAACATGAATTTGCCACTGTGAAAAATTATAATTGGAATAGCTAAAGGCATTATAGGTAAGTCCAAAATTATGTGTCTGTAACACTGTTCCTTATATGCTATATCTCAAGTTCTGCAATTCAGAAGTGAAGTAGAAAATATTTGCACCATTCTTTGTGGACAAGATAAAACATCAAGAGGAATTTTGGAGAGTACCTAAAACTCCTAACCCCTAAAGACCAAAGTGAAATAAATATACAGTTCTATATTTTTGCTTTATTTGACCTGCTGCTAAATGCAGTATATTTGCAGAAATACATACAATAAGATGAGATACCTAACCGGCTTTTGAAAAATTTTGTGTCCATTCTGCTAACATGTTCTGGAGCAAAGACTTGAAACCAAAAAAAGATTTTTATTATTATTGTAGGATTATCTTGTCAAGTAGTTAATTCAATAGTAGCCAGCAGGAGAAAAAAGGGTATTTTGATATAGCATAACGTTCCAGATCCAATGTGGTTAAAGCTGATCAAGTTGAAGACAAAGAATCTTGTACTGTTGAATGTTTCTTGATTTTATATTTAAATTTTCTGTACAGACTCAGGTACAGTATCATTTCCTGTGTTCATAGTAATAGGTCATGACAGATTTCCTGTGTATAGGATGATCTAATCTAATTGTTTACTTCTGTTCTTGAACCAACAGTTAAGGCACTTCAGGAACAATTTTAGTGTCTATAGCATGCTGTGCACTGACAGCAAAGTAATGAGTCAGTGTTGAGCAATGCACTACTCAGGTGCTTAATGCTGCAAAATGCCTATAAATAAATAAATACATGCTGTATAAATAAAGTAAATAAGAATAACTGAGTTACAGTGCCAAGCAAAAGGCTTAAACTACAGCTGGTCTAGAATCCAAATCATGGCAATCTTGTATTCCTATACTATATCCACACAGAGTTTAGTACATATGCTAATATATATATACATACAGAGTTTATATGTACCAAAAGCTCTCTCTCATCATCTTCCATTATAGGTAATGGCATTTCAGTGCTTGTTTAAACTGACACACAAATATTGTTTTCATTATTAATTGATAAAGGAGTTTCAAAAACTAAACTTAAAAAACCTTTCTGTAGAGCTAGGCATAATTTTATTTTATCGATTTTCTGCCGGTAAAATATGCAGGTTACAAAGTTTTAGTGGTTTTTTTTATTCTAACATACCAGTATAGAAGGTGCAGTGTAATAATCATTTTGGTTGTGCTTTGAGAGTTCAGCATGACCTTATGGGTCACTGAATTCATTTCACTAACTCATCACAAACTACAATGACAGCAAAGTCACCTACTGTGCCACCTTCATCTACAGTAAATAGCATGGAGAATTTAAACAAGTGTTTCTGCTCCCTTCAGTGCTTCAGAAAATCAAGTTGTTGTAGGACCTTTTGTGAGTTTTGAGAGTATATTTACAATTCAACATTCATGTTAATTTAGACCATTATTGTAAATAATGACACCTTTATTTGTAGCTAAGAAGACAATATCTTTACATGGTTTCCTAAAATTAGATGGTTCATAAGACAACATTTCTTCATGTCTCACCAATTTAGACATTTCAGCAAACTGTTCATTGAAAAATAAGTGGGAATACAGACAAAGTAAATAGCAGAAAATAAAGGTGTCTCTTTTCCTTCAACAAGACTCCTCTTTTTTTTTCTCCACATGCTTTAAAAAATCTTCAGATTGTATTTTCTTTTGAACTCCATGAAAGCTTACAGGGAATAAAAAGAAGAGTAATGCAACTGGCTATAATGACTCACTGCATGTCAATACATGCAGCTACATCTTTGCAAATCATTCTAGCTACTACTCTGTAATCCTTTACATCTAAAGGCAGAGGTTCAGCTTGAAGGGGTAGATCATATAACTCTTCTCAGTAAACACAAATGCTCATTTCAAACCAATAGCTGTCCCAGTGTGTCTTTGTCTTTAACTTTGCTTTGTGTATACTGAATGAAGACAGTAAAAATTTTCAGAATGCAGTGCTGATTTAGGACACTTCATCTTTTGAGTGCCCTAGATATGATTATCCAAAGGATTGTAGCTTTAGGCTTTTACTGATCTACCTTAAATTCCTTATATTCAGAATTTCAAAGAATTTACCCCAAAACTAAGACTTTCAATTCTTTCTTTTCCAAGGTGTTCATTTGCACTTTACAGACACAGACTGCTTGAAGGGATGCTGTCTTATCAGACGGGCACAATGTTTTTCTTCTTATTCATCAATGCTGCATTTTCTTTAGGTAAGAAAAGATAACAGCAATGAGCACTAATTTTTTGTGTGCCTCTGGGGCTGCATTGGACTGCTGAAAACTAGAGATAAGATCACTGGCTTCACTAAACAAGTACATTTACTTTAGATATATGTGTAAGAGACTTGGGAGAGAGGAAACTATTTACATTCTGGCATCTTAATGTATTTCCATCTTTTTTTCACCTTCTTTCTCCTTGCTTCTGTAATGATTACTTTTCCTCCTGTTAAAGCCTGCAGGATATAGAACAGCTTCAGTGGCACAACTCATTCATGTTTATACAGTAATGCAGGGGCTATAGCATTATCTTTAAGGTGAGTGGAATTTTTGTCTGTACATTGAAATACCACATCAGAGGGGAATTTACCTCATATACTTTGCCTGGCAACAGTCTTTAATTAATGCCCCCCTTCACCTCTCACCCCCAACCTAAAATTCTTTCAAATATACATCTTCTCCATGCATGAATGCTTTCACAGGGCTTTTGGTTTCACTCAACTCTATTGAGAAGTTAGCTATCACAAAATCATTTATAGCCCTTTTATGTGCCATTCTTTCCACCTGCTAATTTATGGTTCCTTCTTATGCATGTCTGCATTCTTGTAACTATCCTTTGGAGACAGCTTCTTGCCTTGAATGAAGAGATTTTCTTTTGCTCTTTTCTCTCTCTCTCTCTCTCTCTGTATGTGTGTGGGAAGTAAGCCCCCCACTTGAGAGGATTCATGTGCTTTTATCAAGGACATCTGACATAAACTGAAAATATAACTTACCAGTTGTATTTTTTCTTGACACACTTACCAACCATCTTAGTCAGCAGTAGTTTGTAAGTACTTAGTGTTCAGAATGTACCCTTTTCTATGCTAGAATAAGTTTAGAACAAACACCTAATTTGTAATTCTATTGTATCACAACATTCCTCTGGCTTTGCACCAGTTACATGAGAATGTTTAACCCTTTTATTCCAATTGCATTATTTCTAAAATTTGGCAGACTTGGCTGTTTTTTACTTCTATACATATACTACACTGTAGGAATGTTTATGTTTTCTCTCACTCTCTAAGCCTTTCTCCTTTTTCCAAATCCTGTAGCCACAAAAAGCATGCTGGTTGTCTACATTAATTTATGTTTTGAGGGAAATAGTTATTCGACTTTCTTCTGACAGTGTTGGGCTACTGGCAGACTAGTTCTTAATTTATTTGTCCACAGTAAAAGAAGGTGCTTGCAGGGGGAAGTTTTAAATAATTATTTGTAGCAGAGTCTACCCTGAATTCATGTAATGAAAACACAAATAAAAAAGTAATATCCCTTTGGAGAATAACAAGTAGTAAAAGAATAATTCTGTAGTATTTGATGTTTTAATGATTAGATATGTCATGTAATAGTGAATAATACCAAGGTCCACCAGCTGCTTAATGTTTGTCTTGAAACCACTTATTCTTACTGTGATTAAAAAAGGATTTATTTATTTGTTACTGGAGACTGCTAGAAAGCAAAATTCATCTAATTGAAGCTAAACAAGTTTCTGTAGTAAAACAATCTACATTAGCTATAGGGAGGTCTTGTGGAATTAGAAAAATTTTAGAATTCTACTGTGGTTTGACTTAACACATTCTTATGGAAAAATAATTTTGAAAATCTGTAAACACAAGAGGCAGTTACAGTTGTAAGGAAATTCTATATCTTTCCTCAAATAGCGTAAGTGTTCAGGTCTGTTTTTGTCCAAGAACAGAAATGAATAGATGCTCAGGTTTCACTTGATGAGAAAGCCAAACTCTGACTTGCCCTGGCTTACTACCTAAGCCAGGGCAAGTGGGCAGGTGCAAAAATGCCAGTTCCAGATTCAGAAAGACTGGACAGTCGAAAAGTGGGACAAAGATGTAGTCTAAGCACCATTAAAACTTCAGGCAGGTAGAAAGTTCTAGATTGCAATTTTCTATGTTTGTCCACAGTCCTTTAATGGACCTTGACACAGTAATTTTGATTTTTTTTTTTAACCTTCTTCTAGTGATAAAAATAATGTTGTATAAATTGGTCACATGTTCTGCACTTATTCAATTTTGATCTCTTTAGGAATACTTGAACATTTCACATTTGGAAAGATGGGTGTGGGTAATATTCTTCTACTGAGTATTGATGATCTTATGATCTATCCTATTGTTCCTACCAGATAATCCTTGTTGATCCCTTCAAACTCAGAATATTCTGTGATTCTGTGTAATTCTGTGATTGCAATTACAGTTTAAAAATCTCTCAGAACTGAACCGCTGGTAGATTCTGCATGTTCCAGAAAATTTTACTTTTGCCAAAATATAATTTAAATTTAAGAATTAGGAGAAACTGTGTATCTCTTGTGCTGTGGAGCCCAGAACTGAAACCACACTAGTGTGTTTTTGGGATTCATCATCCCAAAAAAGGATGAGGAGATGCACAGGCTTGCAAAAATTCATATTCTTTATTAAGAGAAGGTGGTTTGTGGTAAAATATTCACATCTAGATCTGTTAGTTGTTCTATTACTTGTTCTTTAGAATGTCACTATTTCCTTTCTATTTGCAAACCATAAATGGACATTTTCCAAAAGAAGAGCAAAGCTTAAGTATTCAAAACTGTTTGTAGCTTTTTGGAGGTCTTTAGGACCAGGAAGAAATCCCAAAACTGTTGTCAAACACTGGATAACATTTTGAACTTTTGGACACTTATTAAAGATACATGGTGAAATGGATTTGACCGTACTGTTCCATTTGCTACTGAGTCTTTTGAATTCCTAGTAAAATTAGTTTTTAATTTTAAATGAATACATATAAGAATGGAACAAAGAGCTGCATTTCTGCTTATGTTGACTAATCAGAATTTGTAGTTTCTATATCTTTATATCTGTATATCAATTTAAATTAACATTTATTGGAAGAGGTTTTGCTTTATCATTTTTTCTCATTTTATAAATAGATACAAGCTACTATGCCAGAGTACTAGCACTATCCAACCTGATCTTCAGCTATTCCAAACCCATTTTTATTATAGCAAGGTGCAAGTCAAAGGACATAATCCATGTATTAAACATTTGTGCTAGCATAATATTGCAAGTTAAATTGTTATTGATTCATACAAAGGGTAAAGTTGAAAAGATTTACATTTAAATTAAAAAAGGGGGCTGCTGGAAATCAATAATGACAACCAAGGGATTTATCTTTGGAAATATCCTGGCATTAAAAAAATTATTCAGATTTACAGTTGTTGTGCTTTAGGTATACAGAGCAACCAAGGACAAAATTGATTTCTTTTTTCACATTGCTGTTTCTATTAAATAAACTCAGATTATACTTAACTGTTAAGTATAGTTATCTTAGAATATTTCACATATGCAGTACATGCTAAAGTGTGTGATTATGTGTCTTTATCTGTCTCTGAAGTTTGCTTATGCTGAACAATTTCAGTGTTGTCACTAATGATATCTATATCTCACATTTTTGTTGGTAGAAGAGCAATTTTATGTTGTGCCCAATTATTTGGTTAAAAAATGCTCCAGTGATTAGTCAATAGTTAACCAGGTGATTGAAAATGTGGCTATGCAGAATTCAACTTTAGAAAATATCTACCTCACACTAGAATCTATCTACCTAGACTCATTTTCCCACCTGATTTCTGTTCTGTATGTGAATTATTTTGTGCATGATTAAAATGTGTCTCATATGTTGTGGATGTAGTACAAAGCACAGTAGTAAGAGATGCTAGAGGTGACAGTAGTGACAAGGCACAGAAAGCTAGCAGGGAATTTGTGGACACCTTCTGGAAATGAACAGAGAAACCTTTAGTTGTTGAAGTAAAAATACATTTATTAACCTTTATACAATATAAAGATGTTAATCTCTACTAGTAGAAATTCATCAAACTAACATCTGTGTAACTCACTGCCTTTTCCTCCTCAACTTTAAATCACAAATTGAAGCAAAAGGATTTATGGTTTGTTGAGATGATTAAAGGCCATGTTAGAGATTCATACTTTCACATGGCTTCTGGATGGTGAACTGAAGTACCAATGTGATTCTTGCATTCCTCTCAGAAACCATGGAAGGAAAATAATTTCTAGACCTAAAAAAGTCACTCTCTCTGTCTCTTTTTCCACCTCCCAACCTCTTCCTCCACTTCTCCCCCCAAGTCTCTGAGAAGAGATAATTTTACTATAGACTCTCTTCTTTCCCCAGTATATTCTGGATAACTTGCAATCACACAAGTCAACATTTATTATGGAAAAATGAAAAGAAGTTTTTTGAAGTCCTGTTTCGAGGTCTGTACAGTGATCCTACAGAATACCCTTGCAACTAAGGTCCAATGTTGGGACTAAGAAAGTATCAGGTATCTTTTCTTCCACAAGCCAAATGTATTGTTATGGAATATAAATTTATTTTAACCCTAAAAATGGTTTCTTATCTAGACATTTATTTTATTTGCTTCTCAATAGCTCAGTTTGCAACCTACACCTTCACAGTCTGACATTGTGCAATCTTGTACATTAATATTGGCAAAGACTTCAGCTATGGTGGTTTTGGAGGCTTTAGAATAATTTGTTTAGTAAATAGGCAGATGAACCATCGGAGATAATTGCCTGAAAATTTCTTAGCCTGTTAAGATATGAAGTTGAAAGTTCAGTCTTGAACACACTTGGAAAATTTACCAGGTCTTCCTAGAATGATGTTTTTGCATAAATGAATTTGTGTTTCAGAAAGACTAAGTGATCTGTCCAGAAAAGAATTCCTGTGGGAAATAGGAGAATGGCACAGTGAATATGTATGAGAAGAGGAACAACAAGTACAGGAATTAAACCCAGCAATGTTATGTAATTATCTAAATAGTTTGACCTGAACATGAGTAGAGGCTTTGCTAGAGTTTTTGTTTTTTCGGTGTTTTTTTTAACTCTCAATAACAAAGTGTATTTTCTGTATCTGTATAAATTTTTGTCCTTTCCCCCCCCCCCCATCCTTTTTTCTGCCTCTATTTGCAGTTAAATCACGGTTTCAATGTGTATATGCATCATGTGTCATAAAAGACTGTTTCCACTAGGTCTAATCAAACTCTGGTGTGAGTACTGGAAGCAAAAGAAATTTGCTGTTGGTGTGAGATTTCTTCCATAATTTATAATGCATATTGCATCTGTAGTATAAATTTCCCAATAAAATACATGCATAAGGTGGGATCTTGTGTCCCTGATAATTTTGGTGCAAATTTGATAATAAGGATGTCACCAGTTTCTCAGTGGCTGATTTAGTAGCTACTATTAACTGCCAAAAAGGTATGACTACAAAAGTAATTATCAGAGTTGAGTTATTTTAAAATATAATAATAATAATAATAATAATAATAATAATAATAATAATAATAATAATAATAATAATAATAAAGTTTTCATTATCTTCATTTGAAACTGTGAAGAGAATACCTTGGTTGACAGCATTGACAGTTGAGGTCTGATGTCTTGTTGCAGCATATGAAAGAAAATTACTGCTTATCAGGAATACTTTATTCTTGTCTATGTATGACCATGTCTCCAGCAGTCATCACAAGGGAAAGAGTGCCCATATTTCAGTTACACTCTACTAAGCTAAAGCACTTTACTCTAAACTATTCATTAAGAATATGCTAGAGATTTTTGCTGTGTGGTTATACCACCTACTTTGCTGAAGAGATCACAGATCACAGAATATTGTGAGTTGAAAGGGACTACAAGGATCATCAAGTCCAACTCTAAAGTAAATGGCACATACAGGGACAGAACTCAGAGCACTGGTGTTAATAGCACCCTGCTCTAAACAACTGAGCTAACTTCTAGTGAAAGGAAATAAAGATAATAGAAGGAAGCATCTGCAGGTGGATTAGGAATTATCCGCTGGTGATACTTAGAATTTTTCCTGAATTGCCCATTAATATCCTACATTGCTTGGTTATAGAAAAAGATGTGAACCTCCCACTAAATTACCCAGTATAACATGCTTTCTCAGTTATTGAGATTTAAACAGAGTGTAATGCAGCATTAAACTGGTCTCCCTTACTAGAAAAACACTTTAGGCACTCTGGGGAAGAATTTGATTATTTTTGAAGTTCCTCTTTGTTGCAAACCTTCCCTGTGGGGAAGATACCTCTGTGTCTGAGGTTTGTTCTCATATTTACCCTGAAAGACACTCTTTCATTTGAAGTTCTGAGCATAACAACTTCCTTAACACCAGGAACTAGATAAAACTCCCATTAATTCCAAATTTGTATAGATACTTACATTTTACCTTTTCTGTATATCCCACTGTGTGTATTAGTGTCTTGACTATTCTTTAAAACCAACTTATTTGAGGAATAAATTATCTGGATATACTTTTTAGTATTCTACCATATTACATTTTATTTTAGCTACACACTATCAACAAATGGTCTATCAACGTCACAATAAAAAATTCAGAAGTGGAATCTGCGAAACATGCTATTGGGTTTCATCAGGAGCTTGAATATGATCTTAATCAGCGCAGCTTTAATATCATTAACAGTTTTTCCTATGCTTCAGCTAGTGTTCATGCAGATGAGAACAAATATCAATATCCATCTGTCAAGTGAATGCAGAACATATGGTATCTTAAAACCTTAAAATAAATCAGGTGTGGTTTATAAAATGTGATTCAAACCACTGTAGTGTGCAATAGCATAAGAATTGCTCACCTTTCTTTGCCCTGCAGTGAAAGAAATGCCCGCATTAAAACCTTGAACTGGGTACCTCCTTTTGCAAAAATAGTGTGTATGGAGTCTTGAGCTTCTCAGGAGTGCATCTGTCTGCATTAACCCTGGATCTAATTAATTTCAAATGTTGTGGGAATTTGGCTACGCTACATCTATGCATACTTTGCCTTGTATTGCACATACAGACACTTAAATGAAAGAAGTTGTGTTTATAGACATATATATGACAAACCTCACAAATTATAACATTTTCCTAGTTGATTTCTAAAGTCTGGCTTTAAGAACTTTAAAAAAACTTCATTCCCTTGATGAAAGCAGATGGAAGAGTCCCATATGAGTAGAGAGAGATTGGAAATTTTCAAGAAGTCAGTAGTTTCCGTTTGGAATCACAGATTGCAGTTGCATCAAAACTATACTTGTTATCTAGTTTTTTACCATTATCTCTTTTCTATGTTTTAGGTATGCCCTTTTTAGTGGAAACAGGGAAAGTTTGTAGAAAGAGTAAACCAAACACTCTAGAATTAAAAACGTGTGATGTTCTAAAGAGAAGTGTAGGGAGCTCACATCAGGGATGCTGCTGAGTGACTGCCAGGACTCAGAAAGTCCATGGTTATTACTCACTGCTGTTGTTTCTGGGAGTCAGTGACACAGCCATGAGCAGTCCAAGCAGCACCAAGAAGGACTACTGATCCCTTGGAGTGGCAGTAAAGGCCTCTGGAATGCCTGTAGTTTCTTCACCAATCCTCCTTATCAAAGGGAATGATTTTGAAGGGGCCAGTTGAATCTGAAGGATCAACAAATGACCGCAGGGCTGGTGCCACTGGCAGGTGTTTGGCTGCTTATATCATGGGGCTCACTTTGAGAAACCTGGTCTACTGGGGACTGACAGGGTCCATCTGTCAGAGAAAGGATGGAGGGGGGGGATGGTGCATTTTTGGTCATAAGCTTGTCAAGCTGGTGATGGAGACTTCAAACTAAAATAAACAGGGGAGGAGAATCTCGGTCCGTCCCACTCCTACCAGTTTGATGCAAGGGGTTAGCAAGAGATGACTGATGAGGGATAACAGGTCAGCAGGAGAGCACCTGAAGTGCAGAACAAAGGAATTCCAGCTTCTCTAGCCAGTAAGTCAACATCATTGAGGGCTCTAGAAGATAGAGTAGAAGACTGTATTCTGCCCTTTGAGGCCACATCTGGACCACTGTGTTGAGTTCTGGGTCTTAAGGTTCCAGGAAGACCAACTAAGACCAACTACTGGAAATGGTTAAGAAGAGGACTGTGTAGATCATTAGGAAACTGGGACATCTCTCTTATGAGGAAAGTCTGGGAGAGCAGAGTTTGTTCAGCCTGGAAAAAGGTGACTCAGATGGAATCTTGTCAATGGCTAAAGTTATTTTAAGGGTGGGTGTCAAGAGGATGGGGTCAGACAAAGGTGGGTGTCAAGAAGATGGGACCAGACTCTTCACAGTGGTCCTAAACAACAGGAAAAGGAGCAAAGGGCACAGACTGGAACACAGAAGGTTCCATCTAAATATGGGGGAAATCTTCTCTGATTTGGGATTGACAGAATCTAGAACAGGCTGCCCAAAGAAGTTTTGGAGTCTCCTCTGGAAATACTCAAATCCTCTCTCGGTGCGATCCTGTGCAATCTGTTCTGGGAGGGACTGTTTTAGCAGAGGGGTTGAACTAGATGGTCTCCAGAACTCCCTGCCAACATCAACAACCCCTCTGTGATTCTGTGACCCTTCTTGAGAATAAGTATGCTGGTTTAATAGAAACTTGCCATACAAAGATGTTTGAGTTGAGTGGAGAGCCAAAACCTTAGCTGTAAAGAAAGTTATATGAATATTATATTAAAGTTATATGAATGCTTTGCAAAATGTCTTCTCCTCTTCTAAGAGAGAGGAAAAAAAAAAAAGAACTGTATCCTGTCTATAATAAGACAAATGAATGTCAAACATCTGATTTAGGGAAATCTCATAGATGATGTGTAATGTTTTGTTTTTGCTTTTGGGTATTATGGAAGATTGGGAGACTTCAGAAATTACGTAGAACTGAGACCAAACCTGAGGGACATTATTATATAAAAGTTTGCAGTATAACACATTCACAATTCCTTCAACGCATGCTTTACAGAGCCTGTCTGCACAACTGACAGTGATCTTAAGAATAAGTTATGACTAGAAGTGTACTTAAGTTAATCTAAATATGTATGTACAGTGATGTGAAGAATTAGCTCTGGTATCATATATACAAGGCAAATCTGAATTAAACAAGCTGTGAAAACTACAATTAGCTTTCAGTAGTGCAGAGCTCAGAGGCAAGTCTATATGGAATGAATGTTGAAGTAAAGCAAAGTAAAATTAAAAAAGGTATCATCCAGAACTTGATAAAGTTGGTGGGATCTTATTTTACACAGATAATAGAAGACTTTTCATTCTTTTTCCTTAAAATTTTATCCCTTAGCCAATTAAAGGAGTTCAAATAGAACTATGATAAAAAGATAGAAAATAAATTTTGGAAAGTTTTAATTTTTTTACTAAGCCTTATGTAGAATTTCTTCTTATAAAAATATCTCCTTTAATCTGTTGCTTTTATATCAAGCCTCATCTGAAACCTTTCTCTAAGCTCCTTAATTAGATTTAACTGAAAACATAGCACATTTATTTTACATTTCCTTTTCAAACTGTGGATTTGAGATAGTGGGCTTACACACAAAGAACAAATGTAAGATAATAAATTCATCCCTGATGTAGTGTCACTGATTTCAGAAGTAATTCTGGCCCAGTTATTTGAAAATATATTTTACTAAGATTTCATTATCTTATAGTAATTTTTCATTTCACTAGGGAAACCAGACATGCAAAAGATTGAGGAAAAGGAATCAGAAATAATTAAAAGTACATGTGATAGTAATTTCTTCTGTACCCAAAGAGAGTTTAAAAACTACTTTTAGCTTTCTCCAGAAAAAGAAAAAGGAAAATGCAATAAAGTGAATAATATATCAAAAGCTAAGGAATAAAAGATTTATCATAATTTTTTCTATCCTTTCTAAAATAATTCATGTCATCAGTAGATTGGAGTATTTATTTGGCAGAGGGGAAATAGAGTGCATTTATCTGAATCAGTTCATGAAATTCACTGGTACTGTCAAAAACATATGTAAGGTTATTCAGGAAAGACAGTATGTATTCTCCTCTGGAAAATAAAAATTAATTTCAAGCCCAGAACCAATTCAATTCTCATCATTATGTCATGCTAGTTTGTCCCTCTGTGACTTGCAAAGACATTACTCAGAACTCAAGTGTATCAAGGTCTTAAATCATTTAGGATTAGGCAATGGGAGCTGTTGCTCTGTCTATGATGGGACAATGCAAGTTTTCTTGTCTCAGATGTTTCAGAAAATCTGCTTTAAAAGTTTCTGGTTTCTTAACAAAACTTGGGCTTTATAGCTGCTTGAGTAAAACTGGAGAAACATTAGGAAAAATGTATTAAACATTGACTTTTCCTGCATCTGAAGAGAAGTCCCTTGGAGTGCTTTTCATACAATTGGGAACTACAGTCACATGGTGTTATTACAAATTATGTGTTAGGGCATAAAGTGATGAGTACCTAGAACCAGCAAAAAAAATATCTTTGCTAAATGAGGGATGGGGGATGAGGGAGGTAGGGGAAACATGAAAAATATACATTATACAATTTCTTCACTTGATTTATTTTTATTTGATTTGTTGTTTGAAGTCAGTCCCAGTTCCAAGCCCACCTTTGGCAATTTAATATTAGATTAGAGTTCATAAATGTCAAGCTGTCTTTTCATGTCAGCTTGCTGCAGTACGACTGTATGTGCAGGCACTGCTTTCTTTGTTCATTGTGGTCATAAAAAACATTTCTTCAGAAGCTGAAGAATTTACAAATGACACCCTCTGTCCTTTTTTCCTTTTTTTTTCTGACAGCATCATGTTTCCTGTAATTCATTAATGAGTAGAGACTGCAAAATACGTGTTTTAACAATCTCCTCTTTCTACAATCTGAGACTGACTTTGCTGCAGTGTGCTAGTGTGCAGAAGAGAGAACTGTCAGCAGCAGCTGATTTATAAGAGTGATTTACCTTCTGGAGAGTGTAATTATGTTCATAGTTAAGAATTAATCAGGTGCGAGAATTATAGAATAATCACACTCTTGACTTTGGAAGGACAAACTAAATGGAGATTGTTACACTGAGTCATCTCAGCAGATGGTGATCTCTTTACTCTTTAACAGCTGGAAGACCAGGTTTCCAGGATAGTTGTCTTTATTTTTAAAAAGAAAAAAAAATGAGCAATCTTACAGTGGTTACCTATCAGCTCACATTGGTGACAACACGTGAGAAAGGTGCAGAGAGAATAAAAAACATCAGCAATCATGAAATTAAATTAAATGATATAAAATTAGGGTTTTTTTAATTTGCCACTATGACATTGTGTATAGTTCTGTGAATATAATAAAAGGTTCTCTCTGTCTCTGCTGACTAGAAGAGTTTTCTCTCTTCTTAATAACGAACATGATGTCTTTTACATTTCAACTTTCTTGGTATGTGTCTTTTAACAGTTATATTTTATTAAAGCTCATGGCAGTTAGATCTTCATTTGAAGATGCCTCACTGTCTAAAAGTCCAAATGCTATGAGATTTTCCAGATAGTTTATGGAGATTCTACAGGATTTTTAATGGCAGTATATGTTACTTTTTATTCTGTCTGGGCTCGCTGCTGTCCCTTATAGGTAGAATCTTACCCTAGGCACTGCCAATCAGATATGTCATGTGCAATCACACTCAGCATGCAGGGGATATTAACTTTGTGAGGCACCTTGTACAGTGAAAAGTCTCCCTTAGTTCCAATGAATCTTGATTAAATTTTGTAAGGTTCACCACCTGCAAGGAAGGGGAGGTGATAATTTTGCTTATTACCTGAGAGGCTGGAATATTTCAGGAAGCATGTTGTCAAACAAATGCTAGTTACAATTATTACAGACATGTCCCATGCTCTCCACATGATATTTATACCTGGTACATCAAAGTGCAATCACCTTTACTAGCTGAATATGAAATATGGTCATGAGCAAACTAACTGTAGAGAAAAAGTTATGAGCAAGATCTACCAGAATTTCCTCCTTTTTAAGCAACCACAGTTCCTTGTATAGCAAAGATGTATAGTCCCTAGCAGCCAAAATCATGGTGTGCTTTTTCTTTCAAATATAATATGAGACAGTAAGCTCTTTAGGAGGACACATTCTGTTTTTTGTACACAAAATGAGCTTTCAAATGTGCCTTAATCCAGAGCAGCCATTGGAACCACTGCAACATCAATGATAGACACATTTCATCTTTGCCAAAGGAAAATGTTTTATGATAAAAAAGCTGCAAAAGTTCCAGCATTCAGGCAGGAGAGAGAAGAGATCTAAAAATTCAACACATTGTTTTCATGTGAGCAGAATCTGACAGCAAAGGTGAAAAGTTACTTTCTAAATCAAACATGCTGTATTGTGTGGGATGAGTTCCATTTGGCTTCCCTGCCTCATTATGCCTCCTTATCCCTACAGCACAGGGATCCTTTTAACAGTGTCTGAAGAGTCACCTTGGGACTTGACAAATTATCCTTCCCGTTATGTCGTGTTCTCAAGGAGACTATGCTATGGCATTAATTTTAGTATGAAAAAAAAGACCATAATGTCCACATTGGCAAATAAATGGTCCAGTATTTATTTACATATCTCCCAAGTGTTTCTCAAAGGATCCATTCAAGATGAAATTCTGTCTGTCCCAAAGGAGAAAAAGGTGTTTTGCGCCCCACTTGCACAATGAAGGATCTGTGTATTAAGGCACCAGCCTGCATATCATTATGCATAATTATAACTATAATTACAGCCCTTCATTTCCCTGTCTCTATGAGTTGCCACCTGCAATAATCTGGATCATATTTAGCATAAATATCGTCATTTTTAAAGATTTTATCTGAAAAACAAAACTGCACGGAAACCAATGCCCACAGAGACTCTTTTTCCCCAGTCTTTACAAGCTTTCCTCAGAGTTCTATGATTTGTATATGTCCTAGCTTATCTACATTCACTGCAGAAAGATTCCTTCCAAGAATATCAGACTTCAGAGTTTTGGGGCCTACAGAACTCTCCAGAAAAAGGTATACTAAGTCATCAATAAGTGAAGAGTAACAGTAATTTCAGCCTTACAGACAGTAAGTTTTATACTGTTCAGCATGTCCATCTACCCTCAGGTTTCCTTCTACAACACAAGTACATATTGTGTTTGTATTTCTGATGACCCAAACTGACAGCTCCTTTACTTTGTGAAGAAGTTCCTGAAACTCACTCATATGAGATGCTGAGCATTCAACCAGAGATATATATCAAATCTCATTCAGCGTTAGTCCATAAATTAGCAAGTTTTCCTCCTCACATGAAATATGCAGTGCATGTCCACAAATAAGTGCTGCAAATTGATTTGATCTTAAATCTACTTTCCTCCTAGTTCTAAGAAAAAATGTCTGTCCTTCTGCAACAGCAGTGGCTCATGGCCTCTCATATAGCTTGCCCTGTGTCCCCACCAATAAGAAAATTAAGACTGATATGTAGAAACCCCTAAAATCCTACTGTTGTGGGAACCAGGGCAAAGTCTTTTGGACAGCAATTTGGGCAGTAATATGTTATTTAGGGAAAAATACTATGAAAATATAGGCATTAAAAAGCAGCCCGGATTTCAGGATGGATGACTGTTGCTTATCAGTGTTGACTTGAGATTTCAGACAGAGAAATTGTGAAAGAAGATCCACTAGAACTCATTAGGGTTGGAATTACTGATTAACAGTTTACCTTTATCTTTTATTTTTTTGTAAAATTCTATAGGCTCTTTATCAATAAGAATTTTTAAATTTTGTGTTGAATTAAGAGAATTTTTTGCATAACATTAAAGATTGGTAATGATATTGAAAGCTTAGGGCAGGACATTTCTAGCTTCTGAATACTTCTGATTATTCTTCATCTCATGGTAATTGTAAAAGTTAATACTTGGTATATATTCACTGCTTTAATGCTGTGCAAAGAGCAGTCTATGAATCCCACAACTTTCTATCTACAAAGTCGAGTTCAAATTTTAAAAATCAAGGAATCATTTGCCTTTGAGAGATATTGTTGCACATGATGATAATATGCATGGTGTTTTCAGCATCATCATGCATATTACTACAGGGAATTTTACTTTAAGCAGTGGGAGCTTGAAGCAGAGCCCTACTGCGTAACAGAAAGGAAGGGAAGATGTCAAAGTAGTGCAGGTGAAGTGGATGGACCTACTAAAAAGGGATCACACAGGATTTTCCTCATCTGAAAAAGCCTATGAGTAAAACGTTTTCCTATCAGATTCTTTCTTTCCAAAAACATATAACTATAACAGAAAGTCAACATAAAGCTAATGATATTTGCCTTGTTCTTAAAGCATTCTCATTGCGCAAATAAATGGAAAAGAAGAGAGATAAGACATACAAGTTGCTAGAGAAAGACAGCTTTGCAAAATTTCTGCAGCTGTATTGAAAGCAATCCACTTCTTGCTCTAAAGCATAAAGAATTTCCTTTTTTCTTCCCCTATGTAGAACCCACTGGATGTTCCTGTTTCTTTTTAGCATAGGTATGACACCCATATAGTGCTATCCCTATTGTTTTAAATTTCCTATTTCAAATAGCTTTATTAAACTCTCAGCTGGTCACCTACAGATGCTAACTGTGCTTGCTAAAACAGCTCTGCTGGACACTGTAAACTCACTTTTTACTCCACCATTTTTATTAAACAAAAACAAAAAGGGGAAGGGGAGAGAAAAAAGAAAGGTTGTGTATCTCCAGATTTTGCAAATACTTCAAGAAAAATGTGAAATATTTTCAAAGGTTATCTTTAAAAATTTTCTAGAAAAAAAAGATGTAAAGGGTCTCATTCCCAAGAACGTCCACTAGAAAATCAACATAAAAGTATAATCCTTTAAAGAATTATCCAGCTGATGATATGCTGAATGTATGTGCTTTATTTTTCACAGTTCTTTCTTAGGGACATGACTAATTTTTAGGAATTTCATACTTATAATCTTGTCAATTGCTTTTCCTTGCTATTTCAGCATTGCTGTGGTGTTACCCGTGTTTTATTTGTTTTCCAAAGCAGTTTTATGGTCCTAACTTGTGTCAGAATAATGATGTTTGATAGATTATTCAGGTTGGTTATCCAAGCAAAGAAGCAGTGTACATTTGTGTCTATTTAAACTGGCTTGTCAGTCTGTAAGTGGACAGAGTGAAAAGTGAAAAAATAGCAAATTGACATGGCAGTGCAGTGCTAAGTGCTCATTGCTGTGCATGGGTTATGTGAGGCTTTCTCTAAGTCTTCAATTCTAAAAGGATTGAACAGACATGTTTTTTTCTGTCATTAGGGAAACAGGCTATTCAGTTTCTGGCCATGGGAAGAGATAAATTTTTTTAAGAAATTAATTTATGCATCAGAATTTGACTAAATCATTTGGCTTGAAATCACTACAAAGATCCATTATTTAAGACAGGAGAACTGCAATCACTGTACTGGGGTGATTCCTACTGAGGGCAGAGTAAAGTTTTTTTGTTAAACAATCTTTATATTTGTTTTTGTTCTGCAAAATTCATGGTGAAATTAACTTATATCCATTTCACAATGTTATGACCCTGCTGAAAGACCCTGTGAATATCACAAACAATTGTGGAGGATACAGGTCATGGCTAGCATTCTATTAGTAAATGATACTCATAACATAATATGAGACAAGTTGGGATAGGTTGTGCTTTGTCCTACATTACTAAGTTCCAGCCTTTTCTGTGCATATAATAAAGTTTCACTGGCATCATATTTAATGTAGAGGATACTCATAAAAACTTCAGTCTTCTATCTTCAGGCAGCTTTATAACAGTACCAGAAACAAAGCTATGCAGCATATGATGTTGCCCAAATACTTACCTTCAACTTGTTTAATAGACCACAGGATCTTTACTGTAATCATATTTCTTCTTAGCCTAGATGTAAGTTGCTGCTAGATTCACAGCAAAACCTGCAAAGTAGACTTAGAACACAGCACATTTTGTACTTCATATTGTTTTGATGGGCTTCCATGTTTAAAATTTATTTAACCCATTAATCTAAATCTTAAAGGAACGTGAACTTGACCTCAAGTTCCTTAGAAGGCAGCTTCAACCCTACCCACCCATTTAGATTGGTCTACAGGGAGGGGTGAGAAAGTAAGGGGAGGAGGAATGCTGTTATATACACTGAAAGCTTACTGGGAATCTTTGCTAACAGGTCTTTAAGGTACTTCCATACATAGGGAAGTCCATTTGTTGCAGAAGTACACCAGCAGGACAGAAATTTTATTAACTGGTCTTGATGCTACAGGATATTTGTCATTTATCTCTTGTGGTTCTGCTACCCATTTCTTCTTGGGCATTACCTGTAGATACTGAAATATAATATACTGTGTAGACTTTACAACAGAAACATAATTACCTTTGGAATTAGTTTTGTTTCTCAGGGACTAGAAATAATGACTGAAAATATATTTTTATACTAATAAATTTGCATAGATATTTTATTAATTTTAAAAAATAAATCTAATAAATTTAAAAATATAAACCCTTTCTTAATATGTAATAAAATTCAATGGAATAAAAATTGCGCTTACTTTGTTTGAATGTGTTAATTGTTCGTATGTCATAAATTAAAAAATTATAATTACATGTGTTTATTTTTAAGATAAGGAAAATTAAAAGGAATGAGACACCAGCAGTAATGTAAGTACTCCTGATATTAACTCTGTGACCAACATACAGTTTACATTTATTGCCAGAAAAAATCCTCATAAATTTTGCATGTCTTTATATCAACACAAATGTATATTCATATAAACTTTAGCTGATCATTTTCATTAAAGATTTAAAGAGTAATGTTTTGAAATGTTTACAAAACAAACACCAGGACCAGTCTGTGAAATCCTGTGGTGACTCTGTGCAATAACTATTGAAGGTGCCTGTGCTAACCCCATTAATTCAAACTGACATTAAAGGGATAGCCATATACATTTTGTGAATCAAGGGAAGGCACTATGGAACTTCTCTCTACAGGAAAAAAAAATGTGCCTTTTTGGGCCAGAAAGTGAAGCAAGCATGGCACAATACAAGCTCTTCTGGTTTTGCTGCTGCAAAAGACATGGACTGCCAGAAGCCACACAGCCTGGTGAGATTTGCCTAGGTGGTGACCACCCTTTTTTTCTGAAATGAATGAGCTGAATCTTGGACCTGTGAGACAACAGAAACTGTTCCCCAGAAGCTGCCTACATCAAAAATGAACAGAAGCATTTGTAGAAACCAGACTGTATTTATGAAAAATGGGTGAGATTTCAGTGTGAAATGAAGATAACTAGAAATGGAAGTCTCATAATATTTCATGTGTGAATACTACAGATGTTCAGAAGGTTCCTTCTTTCTTTTTTGCTTGCTTGATCAGTTCTTGGTTCTTAACCTTTTTTACCCTGTGCTACTACACTGTCACTTCTAGGTGACACAAAAAGCAACACTAAATTTACAGCAATATTAGATAAAGTAGCAGAAGAGCATTTGGAAGTTCTTTGATACAAGATATTTTATTTGTTCCTAAGGAAATCCACTTTGTCTTGAATGATAACATTGAAATTGTCATTCATGCTTATATCAGTCTTGACTTAAAAAAAAAAATCTTTCCATAATGAAACCTAGAGAAGAGGAAAACTTGAAAATAATTCTATATATATTGCAGACAATTTTCAAAATATTAAAATGAGTCTTTGCTTAAAGTAAAACCTAAGTGCTTGCAAAAATGTCACGTTTTTGAAGAAACATGTCTATGTTGATGAACTGATTTAGAGTAATTAGCAGTCTTAAATGATGGTTCTTAACACTAGCCTTCTGCATTGTGTATCGGCTGACTTTGGATAAGAAATAGGAAGAAATGAGTGAATTTCATTTCATTTCATTCAGATTTGATAGATTCTGCCTCTAACAGAGATTAAATCTTTCAAGAACACAGCAAATTATGTAGGCTTATTAAATTTTGTTCAGTCCAGCGACATCATATTTCGTATGTTTTACAACAATAATTTATATGAAAGTAATTAACTTTTGTTGTTAATGAAAAATCAGTTTTTTAGTAAAAATAATAATTTGGCCAAATACAGGAAACACACTGAGTCATTGATTTGAAATAATTATGCTGAGATGTATGCACACTAAAGCAGGAAAATTACTTCTTTTTTTCTTACAAATGGAATTAGCTCATTCCTTTAATCCTTAGTCCTTAGGTATGGAATATTATGTTCTCTTTGTTGTCATTTCAAAGAAATCCCTTTAATCTCTCATATGCAGATTAGGCAAAGGAAAGGGTGAATTCACTGAGCAGGAATCAAAATCTTGTTATTAAGATGAGAGCATTAGCAAGATGTAAATAGAAAAACTTGTAAACAAATAAAAATACACAAACTGCTTACATGTCATGTGATGAAATGTTATCAGGAAAGCTTAGGAAATTCAGAAAAATAATGTAATGAACATTTCTTATAGTTTATTGGAAGAAATTTAAGAACATTGGATTTGTTGTTTTAATCTTCCTGATGTGACAAAAAAGTCATGAGCTGCTTTGTAATTTTTCATGGTTTTTTACTATTCAAAAACAGAAGTAAAAAAATTAGGAAGTACATACTATCTGAGAGTTGTAATATGGGATAATGGATTAAAACTGGTGTAACCTGTGAGGAATATTTTCTGTGCTGACACATATTGTATATGTAATTATCACACAGTGATCAGGAAGGCATATCTGAGTATTCAAGGACAGCAGAACCTTATCCATATCACCTTTTACAGGCAATCTCTGACAGGAAAAAGCATTGAGATATTTCTAGGTAATTTTGCTATATGTTCGCAAGAGCAAGCATGAAAAATTCAGGAAGCCAGTATTTCTGTTCTTACTAAGATTAAATTGAGTGTTACATTCTCCATAAGAGTGGAATATTGGTCCCATTAACTCATGATACTGTGATTTTTTTGATATATTAGTCCAAATTCAACAATTGTGTACATCAGGAATAGTTTCAATATTCTTCTAAGAATGTGTTATATTTCAGACTGAGTAATAGTATCAGAAGATCTATAATTCAAGATGTACCAGACAACAGCCCCTTACTACATTATTATTATTCAAATAATAATTCATTGAAATCAAATACAAAAATGCAGTAATAAACATCGGTATATGCAAGGTACTGATGAATGCAAACTAGTACTTGATCCTTCCTGGCAAAATGGATAGAACACACAAATCTCATAAGCAATACAATATTTAAATCATGTATTTAAGTTTTCTTCTGGACGAAGGCTATTACCCAGAAAGGCATAAAAAGAATTCCAAGGATTCATGAAAATTTGGCAGGATGTGAAAAAAAAGCTGGACTGAAACCCTTTACAAGATCTAAAAAACTTAAGATGGAAGTATATTTCTAACTAGATCTTAATCTAAGGTTAAGTAAAACTAAGACATCAAATGGAAAGGAAACTAAAGAAGAAGATATAAAGAGATTAGATTTAATCTACTTTAGGCTCTAAAGAAAAAGTCTTAGACTAAATTTTAAATATCTCTGAGTGCCACAATAGAACGAATTATGATGATACAGTCCTATCTTGGTAAAATGGAATAGAAATGAATTAAATCTCCAATGTACATAATTTTATAATCCTGCTTTCACATACCTTAAATGCACAAAAAAGGTTTCATCCCAGCCACCACCTCAACCCCACAGAGCTGCTCACTCACTCTCCCATGGTGGGAGTGTGGCAGAGAAACAGCAGGGTAAAAGTGACAAACCTGTGGGTTGAGATAAAGACATATTAATAGGGAAAGAAAAGACAGATGTGCAAGCAAAGCAAAACAAGGAATCCATTCACCCCTTCCCATGGGCAGGCAGGTGTTCAGCCACCCCCATCTTGTGTAGCAGTTACTTGGGAAGTCACACAGCACTACTCTGAACACCCACACTCCCTTTGTCTCCTCCCAGCTTTATATGCTGAGCATGGTGACATATTTTGTGGGATATAATTTTTGTAACTTGGGCTCAGCTGTCCCAACTGCATCCCTTCCCAGTTCCTTGGGTAGCCCAAGCCTGTCAACTGGTGGGGTGGGGTGAAAAGCTACAAAGGTCTTGACTCTGAGAGCTTCTCTGCAACAACAAAAATATCCCTTTATTATCAACACTGTTTTCAGCACAAATCCAAAACTTGGATGCGTACTAGCTACTGCAAAGGAAGCCAAACCCAGTGTAAACACAAACCAAGAAAAGAAATTACCAGTCTGGAGTACAGTAATAGACTAAGAAAGTTGTCACAGGGTTCATTTAATGTCCTTAATGGCTTATGGTAGTTTTCTTAGCTTATCTACAAAGTACAAGAAGAAATACAAGCAAAAAAGGTGTTCTAGTATACATAGAAATTTTGTTCTATTTATTTATTAACTTTTTTTTTTTCCTGTCTGATATTTACCATTATAACAGACTTGAAAAGACTTTTAGTTTGAAATGTTTCATGTTCCTGGAATATAGTGGTATTTTTTCTCCTTTCCCCTTCTGTCATACCAAAATAATTAATTTTGGAAAATGCCTGATGAATGTTCATCAAATAACATGCACATGAAATAAGATTATGAAATTGCAAGTTGAAAAGGATTTTACTGCTGGAATATTCCTCTATTTCTTAACTCTTGTGTCTAAGGGCAACAGCTTTCATTAAAAGCAAACAAACTGAAAAGTTTCAGGTTGTTCCCACTGGATTTCAGTCTGCTTTATTTGGAAAAAAAATGAGGAGTGCCTGCTTTAAGATTTACAAAAATATGATACACAAGGAAAACAGTCCACTCATTTTGTTCTAAAATGCAATGTGAGTAGATTTAGCTACGTAAATTAAGAATTCTTCATAGAGAAATATTTTTCATACACCCTCCTGAGCACATAAGTGTCCTCAAGATGCCAACATGAGAAGTTCATTATGTTACCCATCAAAAATTATTTACCTTCAAAGTACTATTTCTTAAGGTAAATCTCTGAGCTTATATATTATTGGCTCCCAAGTAAAGCAACACACTGAGATAGCAATGAGATTAATTGGAAATTTTTTATTTATTAGATTTATAGATTAATTTATACTTTATTGTTAGTCTTACTTTAAAAGTAACAGTAACTAACAAAAAGCAGTTTTCAGTTCCTTTTAAAAAATTTTTGTATATAGAAGAAGATTACAAATATTGAATAAAAATAATGTTCATAAGGACTTCGAGGATGGTTTAGATATTCACTAACTTAGAAAACAAGCAGTTACTGGAGATTAAAGTAGTCTGCTCCTGAGTTTCAAATAAAGGAGTAGTAATGCCAAGACATCGGTCAAGAAGTGTGTTCACAAGATTAAAAAATGCAAGCCTGCACTGAGTAGGGGATTTAGGCCAAAGCATGGAATTAGACATGGAGATGTAGCTTCAAACAAGTTGCTAACTATCTCTCATGAGTATCTAAAAGGCTTAGATGTAAGATAGTTCATGGGCTATGTTTTATCTCCTAGTCAAATTGAACAGGGTAGCAAATCATTAGCCTTCAAAGTGACTCATTTTTGGCCCCATTGGCTGAAGTCAGGTGAACTTAAACATTACTGATGGTAAATCATAGAATATCCTGAGTTAGAAAGGACTCCTGAGGATCATTAAGACCAACTGCTGGCTCTGCACAGAGCAAACCCAAAAATCACACCATGGGCCTGAGAGAATTGTCCAAATTCTTCTTGAGTTCTGTCAGGCTGGTGCTGTGACCACTGCCCTGGGGAGCCTCTTCCAGTACCCAATCACCCTATGGGTAAAAAACCTTTTTCTACTATCCAATCTAGACCTCCCCTGACACAACTTCGTACCATTCCTTCAGTCCTGTCACTGTCACCACAAAGAAGAGATCAGTGTTTGCCCTTCCTCTTCTCCTCCTGAGGAGGTTGTAACTGCAGTGAAGTCAGCCCTCAGTCTCCTCTTCTCCAGACTGAACAGAAGTCACACCTCATAAGGCTTCACCTCAAGGCTCTGGATCATCTTTATAGCCCTGCTTTGGATGCTGTCTAATAGCTTAATGTCCTTTTAAAGTTCTGGTGGTCAATACTGTGCATGGGATTTGAGGTAAGGCCATACTTCTAAAGGCTCGGAGTAGGGTGGGGCAATCACATCTCTCAGCTGTTTGGTGATGCTGTGTCGGATGCAGTCCAGGACAGGGTTGGCTGCCTGGGGCTACTTGTTGCATTTCTGGCTGCCAGTCACTGCTGACTCATATTGAGCTTGCTATCAGCTAGGACTCCCAGGTCGCCCTCCTCAGCACTTCTCTCCAGTCTGTCATTCCCCAGTCTGAACATACCTCAACATCCTGAACATCCTGAACATCCAGGATTGCTCCATCACAGAACCCACCACTCACCCTTATTAAACTTCCTACAGCTGGTAAAAGTAAAGATAGCTTATTCACAAAATCTTTTAAATAACATTTGAAAGTACTATTGTTAAAATCCATATTTTGTCAGGCAAAAGTATGAGGCATATTTATGTAGCTCACTGTATACATTCAGATTTTTCAATTATTTAAGAAAAAATAATATGTTTCTAACCATAAGGTTCAATAGGTAATTCATTCAACATAAAGCATATCATGTGGAATATAACAATATGACAGTATCAACTTTTACCTGGAACCTTACAAAATGGTACATTCAAAAAAAGGTGAATTGTTATTATATCCTGTTGGTTCCTGAAAGCAACCAGACCAATTAATGACGTTTAATTTTCAGTGTTAAGCAATTGCAATAATTCTACTTCAGACCCAGTTAGCAATTTGGTTTTCACCAATGGTGTTAAAAAAAAATCTAATAAAGAATAGTAAAGGGCAGTTTGCTAAAGAAAAAGAGGCAAAGTTCCCTAAGGACAAAGAAAAAGAGATGCTGAGAGAAAAAGGAGCAGAAACGGTAAGCTAACAATGAGTACATTCACTTATTAATGATGCTGAGTGTAACCATAGGGTACTGAAAGAATAATAATGACTAAATATTTAGTTGCTACAGTTACTCTCCTTGATCTTTCCATGAACCTCCCAAAGTGACAGCAGCGAGCATGGCTGTGGATCAGGGCCAAGTTTGCACTTTTGCCCATGGACCATAATTAAAATAGATTTATGAATGAGGGAATGCCTGCAGAAAGAGATCAGTCTTGCAACGTTTCCCAGGGGTCATTAGATTTTTTGAAGACTAAACTGTAGTTTAAACCTACCCACTTATTGTGGATTCTTCCCTTTACAGTGTATTTTTTACTGCAAAAAGGCAGCTGAGTATGCATTCCAGTGAGATTCAGGGACGCTATTACTCATACTCATAGTCTGACTTATAATGGCTTTGATTATATGGGCATCATTGTTTTCAGTAGCATAGAGTCTAATCGCCTTGCTTGCAGAATGCAAAGTGTTTTCTTTTATGAATCCATGGAAACAAAAGCTCTATATAGAAAGGATTATTATGAATTGTAGATTTACCCTAATGGGTTCTCTCTTGACTTTTTCTGGGAAGATTCTTGTAATTTCTAGCTACCACTGGTTACATAATTTCAGCTGGATTTCATTGCCTCTTTCTTAACTACCATGAGCCATCCTATACTTTTAATGAAAGGGTGTATTTTTTCACCCCAAATATACTTGTACCTGATATTGCAAACTGAATTAGTGAGATGGACTGAAAGAACAATTTTTTCACATCTTTGATACTCCATGTTAATGTTCAAAAGAGAAAAAGGACAGACAGGTAGAAACAGCAAATTACAGCCCAAGAGTAACACTGAGTACACAGATGAGGCTTGTTCACTTTTTGTAATGACATCAGCTTCTAGCACTTCTTTCCAATTCTGTGTCTATTTGATTGGAAACAGACGATGCATTCTCATTCTTACTAACTCCTGGTAAAGAAATATTACATCTTTGCTAAAAAAAATTCTGTGTTTGTACTTGTGCATGTTTTGTTTTTCAGCAAACATATGTCACCTCTCTGATTGCACAATTTCTTTGTTTTATGATTTGTTCTGTTACAAAGGAAATACCAGGAGAATACATATGTAAAATTTGAGTGCTTCATAAAGGAATACTCTACAGGACCATATCTTGATTTTTCATGAATCTGCATAGTTCCATGGGCTTTTATGACCAAACAAATGCATTCTAGGAGCTGGCTGTTATGTACATTGATCGTTCCCATAACAAATAATTATGAAGACAAAGTCATTTTAGATATCACAGTCTTAGTTTTCACTATAATATGTTTATTACGAAGGCACATGGAAGGAAATTTTCTTTCCTCTGTGCATTCCCCGGTTTCTGAAGCTAATTTAAATTAGACAAGTCTCTCCAGTGCAATAGTCCCACATGGAGACTGGTTGTGAACAAGAAGTTCTCTTCAACTTGTTTCACTGATGGCTTCCACCACTGCAAACATTTTTATTGAAAGAATTGTCAGCTAGTTAGATTTTTGATTATTTTTCCCTGGCGGATCAGTGGAAGAAACAATAGCTTGAAGGAGAGTAAGATCTAAGAATTACTGAATTATATTACTTTTTGTGAATAGACAGCTGTCTGGCAGATGCAACTTAATAAAAGGACATAATATATTCTAAGCTAGATGAGATATCTGGAGTTCATTATAACATATGCTGAGCAGTCTTAAAAACCAAACCAAGTCATGGTGAGCACACACTGGTGATGAGCATTGATAGTATTGTTATTGGATAAAATATTCTACCATCACCAATGGTAGAATTACTACTTAAATGGTCATTTAAGAAGAGAACAAATACTCCAAATCAGCTGGAATGCATTTGGAGATCTTGTCCTGACACACAATTGTATAAATTTCTTTCTAACTATCAAGATACTGATATTGAGCAATGCAATGGATGAGAAGCTGAAGGTGATTCCAAGCTTCATTCCATAAAAGATGACTCTAAGGCTAAAGAGAGCTTGAGACCGCTGAATGTCTGATGCCAGTGCCTGAAATATGATGCTGTCATTCAGGTATCTGCTCAAAGCCATTCAGGCAAGAAGTGAGATGACCAAATAAAAGCACCCAAGAGGTGCAAATCATCTGTGTATTTCTATTGTAGAGTATGAAATTTATCATGCCACATGGGAAATCTTGATAGAGCAAAGCATACCGTGTCTCTCCTGTTATCAAGCATACTGTGACTGACTGCTGTCAAGGAATATGATTTATAGCTTTGTAGAGAATTTATGAAACTACCTGAACTTTCAGAATACATTGAAGAGTTGGTCTTGGGAAAGTAGCTGCCATATGAGCTCAGTAAATTCACTAAGATGAGGATTAGCATTGATAAATGACTGTACATGAGCATACAGAATTTAACAGGGTATGGAGGAGGCAAGGAGAAAAGCAGAACTATAGCTGCTCATTCTTTGGCCATGTACTATAAGCACAGGGGACTACAGCTCGTTTCAGCAGCAGTGATTGCATTTAATATACTTTTTCTGGCATGGAATAGAAACTGGTGTCTGCGCTGACCTCTCTGTATTTTTAGTCACAAGGTATTTGCTTGCTTTTGAAATACAGCGGATATATTAAGAATTTACTTTTGTTTCTGAGATGGTGCAGTGGTGCACTCTATCCAGATAAAGCCTCCTCACTGAATCAGACTTAGTTCATTTCAAGTGTTGCAATAATGTTGGAGAAATACTTAATTAAGAATCTTGATATAACTGATTGTGTCAAGTCCAGTACTTTTTTCCCTTGCTGCCCTTCTAAGTAAAAGTGGATACCCGAGGAGAAAGAAACATAATTAAGAACAATAGAAGCAGTAATATATGGTGTTTTGTTTTACTAAGATGCAAGACATGTAAAAAGAATTAACTGATGAGTGGAAGAAACAGGCAGAAAAAGCAGGTGTATTTATACAGCTGAGAAGGTATGCCCAACATTTGTTTAAAGCATTTGTAACCTTTATAGATCTAAATCTTTTTCGTTACCCGAGACACACCTGTTGCTTAGATTGCTTTTCCATGTTGTTTTTCTTTCTCTCTCTGTCTCCCTTCAAATTTGATTATTGTGTACCTTCCATGACATATTAATTTTTAAAATGTTGGGAAATATTATGCTAAATGCATGATTCTTCAGCCCCTTTCTAGACACTGTATGTCTCCAACCAATTTTCCCTTTTATTCTGCCTGCTGTCCTATGGAACAAATACAGCCTAAAGGAGGTTTAAGATGTTGCATTTAATTTGAACAAAAAATGTCAGGGATGACAACCAAGCATCTACTTTATTTCATTGCAGGTACTAGTATCTGGAAGACAGGAACAAAAAAAGAAGCATTTCCACAGTAAACTATGATCACATTATAAAGAAACAATGACATACAGGAGTAATCAAAATTTACATGGAACATCTGTTCAGCACATTCATATTATTTTCATTCTTCTTTTCCAAAATATTGTACTAATCACAACTTAAACTGTTTGAGAAATTGTCACAGAAAATATTGAGCTTGATTTCAAGAGCTAGTAAGATCAAGACACAAGAGAACCTTGCACCTGTGGCCTCCATACATATTCAACACCAAGCAATTCATCTGGCAATTCAAAACTGAGCATTCACAATATACTGTTCAAAAATGACCCACAACCCTAACCCTAACCCTAGGTGCAACCCTAGCCATAACCCTAGGCGGTAAAGGCAGCCTTGGGCTAAGGCTGGTTCCAAGGAGGAAGCTGTGGAGGAAGCCATGTGGTGGCAGTTTTGCATTCCTCTTGGGATGCCTTTTTCAGCTGCAGTGTGCTTGGAGCTCTGGGCTTTTTGCTTTTGAGAACTTTTGCAAAATTTTTTATAGGAATACTCAGGGTGATTCCTATTGAAAGTCAAAAGCTACTTGCAGAATCTTGGAGGACTGAAAAGGAAAAATCCAATATGTGTTTACTCTCTGCTTTTATACTTTGCACACAGGCACTTTCACACCCAAATTCTCCCATCAGTTTTTTCATAAGGTATAAGAATGCCTCCCAGGTACTGGTAGTATTCCACCTGGTTTGTACCAAAGGCTGAAAAGTCTGGCTTTTTGATCTCCTTCTGGGCATCCATGTGCAGCATGTGCACTGTTGATTCTGCTGGTGCAGTTCTATAAGTCTGTTTTACAGAAGGCCCAACACAGAGGATTACAGAACTTTGTCCACTTGTTCTCCACCCTCCACAAGCTGCCAGGCATGGCATATTTATCTAAAAGCATATATCAGATCGAGATGAGCAGGCTTCTCAGTATTAGATGGCAGTCAAATTGCCAGGGTTCACAGGAAGCTGGAGACTGTTATCTGGGTCATGACTTTTATGAAGAGTGTCTGCCACAGGAAGACAGAAAGGTGACTTCTATGAAGCATGCTGCAGTTCAGATCCGTCTTCACTTATATTAGCTTGGAAGGAAATTAAAGGCATGAAGCTGGTGATTTCCAGTCTTTTTAAACAAAGACTACATGCCTTTAACTCTGTACTTAAAAAAAAAAAATCCATTTTATTGACTATCTGGAAAAAATTGCAGGATCTGAATTTAAAGTTTATCTGAGATGCCGTGGAGAACAAATCGCCCTGGTTTTGCTTTTATTGATGTCAAATCACTTTTGAGCAGATTAGAGGAACTAATTCAGAACACAGCCTGTTTTTGTGTTCTTAATCTCTCTTCAGATACTTTGCTTAATGCTTTAGCCTGCATGTGCGTATAGTCTTACTAGACTCCAACAGATGGCCTGTATCAAAGTTTTTCTTGAAAGAACTGTGACTAATGTGAGCTGTCCTCATTAATCAAATGTGTTCTGTATGGAAATAGTTTCTAGCTGTGAACTGAGTGATTTCAAAAGGCCTGAGTTAGAAAGGACACAACTGGTAATACACAAACCCACAAATGTCCTTTTCCGTGTGTGTGTGTGTTTGTGTGAATGTCTGGGAGGCAGTCCATTGCAAGAATCTGTGTTTTGGGATTGTTCATAAAGTATGCTCTGTACTGGTATGTACTGTACAGTTTCTTTACAAAGACCTATAATGTTCATTAACTTATATCAGTGAATGCTTTTTGGCTTAGGTCTTTTAAAAACAAAATAGTTTTGTTTGATTTGGTTTCTCCTTTTGGAAATATTCCTGCTCTTAATATGTTACACTTTGAGCAGACTCTTAACCTTCAAAGCATAAAGGTTATAGATGAGAAAATGGCATTCTGCACTCCCCCCTAGAAACAGCGATCTGTCAACTCTAGAGCCTTGTACACTGATGTAGTATCTTCTCTGCCTGGGACAGCACCCTGCTGTCCTTGCACAAACTGGATAATGCAAAGCAGGCCATCCTGGCCATGGCAGCACTGTTCACATGAGTGCTGCTCCAATTCTGAAAGCACTGTCAGAAAACTGTAAGCTAGATGGACAGCCAGGAGGAGATGAGAATATATTAAAATCCCATTATGCTTTCTTGACAATGTGATTTCTAGCAGGCTTACTAATGCCAAACAGCTGTATTAAAACTTTTGTGAAACCAGCAGAGAGATGTCCACCTGTACACATAGACTGAGCTGGCAGCCTGGAAATGAGTTTTTTTTCTGTTTCAGATACAATACTGGGCTGTTGGAAGAGATCACAAAAGGTGAATTTAAACACACTTTGGCTTTGGAAGATACTTCATTCTGCATTCTCCTATGAAAGTAATCTTGATGGAACTTTATTGCATTTAACATAACAATGTAGCACAGTGTAAACATAACCCATGAATTTGACACTGCTGCCACTACCTTGACAATAGCTCGCTCCACAAACACCCCCACTGAAATACAGCGAGCTGTTTCCTCAGCTCTGGTGTTATTGTTAGCAATATACAGCAAGGCCAAGACAGAGCACTTGTGGTAAGTTCTCTTCATTACCTTTTCAGTAGTCAGTTATGAAGACACAATATCCCCATTGAGATCTGTTTGAAAAATTAACTCTATTCTACTTAGCAAATTTACCTTATACTGCATTGCTGTGAAAATCATTAATTATAAGATTTAATGGGTGCTAGAAAGATTGCTTAAAGATCCTACAATTGCTGATAGTTAGATTGAGCTAATACTGAGAGATAAATTGCAAAGATAGTTAGATACATTGACTATTTTTTGGGAGAAGGTGGAGTACAGAGTAACAAATCTGAACCTGTCACTCACACACTGGAAAATGCATTTGAATACTGCCCAGTGACTTTGATTAATGCAGAGATACTGTATAGGTCAATTAAATGAAATTATTATCAAGGTCCAGACTCTTGGTGTTTGCATGTCAGGAATACATCTACCACTGAAAATATTAAAAAAATTTATTATGAATGTAAAAAAACCCCAACAATCTCAAACCAATCACTTCTAAGACAGCAAAAGTTAATGAAGTGATAAATAACAGTATGTACAGATCCACTAAACTGACCACTCTGAATTGTTTGGAGGAAGATGTTAATCTGAACTATGTTAATTTTTATCTGGCCAAATTCATGTTCACTGAACTTAAATGAAAAAAGCAAAAACAAAAACAGAACAGCAACCACCAAAACCCAAAATGAACAAACCTAACCAAACAAAAAGCCACTTATGCCATATTTAATTAGATGGAAAAGAGTATTCTATAACCAGCAGCAATGCAAAGGAACACAGTATCACTGAGACAGTAGAAAGTGACATTTTTAAGATAGTGCTGTGCTTCAAAGGGACTATTTGACTATTTAAGCAGGGCAAACGAGTCATGTAAGAGAAGATGCTTCTGAGGAATTTTTTATGTGGTCATTACTGTGGGCCTTTTGTCAGTGACTCTGAAGTGTTCCAGTCACACTGCAGCAAACTTGCAGTGTCCTGTAGCTGGAGGCATCACACTTTCATCACACTACTGAGGAATTTCAGCCACCCTGACATCTGCCAGAAAAGTAGCACAGTGAGCTGTAGGCAATCCAGAAAACTCCTGGAATACATGGAGAATAAATTATTGAGCTGCAGTAATCATGCATTGGTGGAAATCACAATCCTCAGGGATATGGATCAGGTAAGGAATAAAGTTAGGCACCTGAACTGCAGGAAAGCAAACTCCCAGCTTTCCAAGGAGATCCCCTGGCAGACTTCCCTCAGAGACAAAGGAGTGTAACAGTGCTGGCAGAGGAAACCTTTGATAGAGTGCAAGGGCTAGCAATCCCAGGAGCAAGAAATCAGGGTTGTGAGACTGGGATGGCTGAGTGGGCAACTAAAGAGGATGAAGTAAGTGCACAGAGGGTAGAGACAAGGAAAGGTATTCAGGGAAGAGTATAGAGATGAAATGCAGTTGTGTAGAGACGGGTTAAGGAAGGCAAAGGGAAGATGGAACTGAACCTGGGAAGAGACAGAGAGAACAACAGGGGAGGGTTTGTACAGGTATGCTGACCAGAAAAGTAAAGTCAAAGAAAATTTAGCTCCCCAAAAATGCTGGAAAACTAGTAACAACAGTCTCAGTCTTCATTGGCAACACCTCTTCCCACATCTCTTGAATGGATGTGCAGTAGAATGAGGACTGGGGGAGCAACCTGCTTCCCACTGTAAGTAAATGTCAGGTTCATGACCCCCTGAAGAACCTGAATGTGCATAAGTCTATAGGATCCTAAGAGATCCATCACAGAGTCTGAGGGGATATGTGCTGATGCAGTGCCAAGCCACATTTGAAAAGTCTTGGCCATCAGGTGAAGTCCCAGGTGACTGGAAAAATAATAATACATAAATGATACAAAAAAATGATTCATAAAGATGCCGTCATCCTTAAAAAGGATAGAAAGGAGGGTCCTGGGAACTACTGACCTGTCAGCCTCACCTCTGTGCCTGGGAAGGTCATGGAACAGATCCTCCTAGAAGCTGTGCTAAGGCATATGGGGGACAGGGAGCTGACTTGAGACAGCCAGTGTGTCTTCACCAACGGCAAGTCCTACCTGACCAAGCCAGTGGCCTTAAATTATGAAGTGACTCTGCCAGCGGACAAGGGAAGGGCTACAGAGTCATTTATCTGGACTTCTGTGAAGTCTTGGACACAGTGCTCCCAGCATCCTTTAAATTGAAAGAGATGGATTTGATAAGTGGGTGTTGGGTAAGGAAGCAGTTGGAGACAGTCCTATCCAGAAGGTAGTGGTCAATGGCTCATCCTGTCCTTCAGGAATGCCCCTTGACATACCTGAAGGACAGGATGCCAACCCCTATGACTGATGTTTAAACTTATTATTTGAGTCTTAATTTGTTCCTGTTGTATTTAAACAGCACATTGTTGAAGCTCCTATACCTGATAATAAAGATCACCACTTCTCCTGATTTTTTCTGTCATCCCTACTTTTTTTCCTGATTTCTCTCTTCATGCTATGAAATATGCAGACTCTAATTTAATGCCAAACTTATTGACAAGAAAAGGAAACAAAAAATTAAAGTAATTTCATTTTCTTATTTAAGAATCAGTGAAATTGAGTACAACACACACATTATAGAGTATAAGATTGTGGGATGCAGCTCCTTGGTATGTTGACTCCTTATTCATCTATATCCTTTGTAATCTCATGATTTATCATTTGCAGATCATCCAGTATATTTTCCTTCTTTCTCTTTTATGCTCATGAAAGTTATAGGCTTTTTTTTTTTTTGTTTAGTTCATGGAGACAAATACATTTTTTGACTCAGTCATGAAGCTGGCAAAGACTGAAATCTCAGTGGTTTATCTTCTTTGTGAGAGATTCTTTTTTCAGCAGCTCTACATCTAATTTTCTTTGTATACCATCATTTGAGATTCTCAAGGTAGTGCTTATTGGCAGTGACCTGCCAGACATCCCAGGTCTTAGGGATGAGTGAATAAACTTAGCTGAATGCTGTTGAATATGTGATAATGCAATTAGCATTCTTGCCAACTGAATTGAAAATGAGATGCTGTGTCTTCAGGGACCTTTGTACTCTTTTGTAAGTGGTTTTTTTTTTTTTTCCTTTATTTTCTTTTAAATGCATCAGATACATATGAGCTAAGCAAAAATGTCCATTATAAATTAAAATAACTTTGCACTGTAGATTAGGTGTCCACTTCTGATTTGGCAGTTAAAGTTCAATTTACTGCACTGCTTAAGAAACAGCAGACAAAAATATGGTTTATTTGTTGCTTTTTATACAAAAAAAGTTATTACTGATTAATAAATACACAATTTTACATTCAGAGCAATATCTATAGGATGAAGTGGAACAAAGCCCAGGTTATGCTACATATTACATTATCCCAAGGCAGATCAGATCAATGAATTTCCAAGATTTGCTGATAACAGTAGGGTGTGGTAGATTGGCAAAAAATCAGATTATCCTAATCGTCTTGATGTTTCATTCTTAGTTGGTTAATGCTAATCAGCTCTGTACAGATTTATTGCACAGAGGTGCACAGGTAATAGTGCAAAGAATTGGTGCCCACTATTTTTAGTAAATATTAGGAGAAGATTTTCCTTGAAAACATATAAGAATGCTAATATTCTCCTTGGAAAACCTCACAAGGGACGTGTATGACTTACAGGCTGTATATCACTTCCACTACAACTGTTATAGTCAATGACTTTAAACCTACAAAGAAGTGAATAAATCAGGTATCTCTGCTCATTAGGAGGGGTGAGCATGAAGCTGATTTGTGAAGTGAAGCTATTTGTAACAATGATTCCCTTCAGATAAAAAAAATAACACAGGGAGTTGTCTACTTCAGCCTTTTTGACAATGCTGTGAAATATTTTGTTCAGAATGAAGCAGGGGAAAAAACGAATTAAAAAAAAGAGAAAAAACCTCCCAAACAACAGGAATACTCCCTGCTAGAGGTGCAGAATGCCAGAAAGGCATCCAGCTAGAGTAGACCCTCAGTGAAATTACCCCACAAGATATGCAGCTCTTGGGGAGCTGGGTGATTTCATTTACCCTTTGGGCATTCTATAGGGAATTAATGCAGTGGGTCAGTGACTAGCCCAGAGAGCAGTACCTGTCCTGACTGAAAGTGGCTTATTGTATTTTACTATGGGCACCCAGAATTAGAAGCAGAATGAGGAATAATATTATTTATATTGTAAAACCTTCACACTCCTGACGAGTCCACACTAGTGGGAAAGGGTGCTGTGTGACTCCATGTTGGCTGATATAAACTACATCCTGCTGGTAAGGGCAGATAAAGTTTTCAGAGCGATTCTGTAGCAATTCTTTGCATGGATAATGAAACAGGTCTGAGGGACGAGGAAATAATTTCAGAGTTCACTGCATGAACCACAGAATCTTGGTTCAGATGAGAAGCAGGACTAGATTTCCAAGAGCTAGCCAGCAACATTTTTGCCTTTCCTATTGCTCATGCTATTTTTCTCCTGGTGACATAAATATGAACTTTTTGTCCCATCTCCAAACTTCAGGACTCTGTTACTCTGTGTCTGGCACTGTTTTCTGGGATTGAGTGATATGTGAACTGGACTTATCCCAGATATTTTCACTATTTTACTCTGTCATAAATGAGAAGATGTACTTCCACATGAGATGGGGATGTAATTGTGTGTCCTATACCAAAGTTTAGCCTCTTATAACCCCACCAGCATTTTGTGGTATGTTTTCCAACCTAAATATCTAATACTTATAGCTAGGAATTATTTCTGCCTTTCATTTATTTTGATAGATGTCACTTTTGAATTTGTCAACTAATGAGTGCTAAAAATGGTTACATTTCTAGTTTTCCACTGTCAGAAGTAGGAAGAGAAACACCCTACCTATTATCTTTCTTTAAAATAAAAAAGTTTTTTATTTTCTCTTTATTTTGAAAAATCCCTCTGCACGTTTGAAAATAATGTGACATCAAACAAATGCAGGTAAAGAGAAAAGCACAATGTAAAAACTGATGTGGAGGATTGTAGAATGACGAGGAGCTTTGCAGACCTCTGTAGGCTACATCCCATAGAATATAAAATGCTATATAAAATAATCATTGTATCCACACCATTTACAGGTTATCATTCTTGTCTCAGATGATTTTTCTCTTTGTGTGACAAAGAGAAATTTTGGTACTGAGCAACAGAATGGTTAATATATTCACAGCAACTATCCATAGTATGTATCAGGATACTTGTAAAGATGCTAGATGTTATCTGTAAACTATTTTAAGGAGAATAATGAGTCCAAACAGTTTCAAAATATTCTCAGTTTCTCAAAATTAAAAAAAAAAAAAAAAATTTTTATCCTTAAATGTGATTTTCTCAGTGGATCATTTCTCTTCTCTTCTCTTCTCTTCTCTTCTCTTCTCTTCTCTTCTCTTCTCTTCTCTTCTCTTCTCTTCTCTTCTCTTCTCTTCTCTTCTCTTCTCTTCTCTTCTCTTCTCTTCTCTTCTCTTCTCTTCTCTTCTCTTCTCTTCTCTTCTCTTCTCTTCTCTTCTCTTTCCTTTTATATCCTTTTCGTTTGCTATAGTGAAATAGACAAAACCAGCTTTTTGAGATATATGTTCTGCTGATCAAATTTTGATTCTGAATAGCTCACAAAATTCCTGACAGCCATAAGTATTCAAGCTCAGTGGGTATTTGTGCTCTCTGGTATCTATAAATATACGGCAGATTTTTGATTATTTTATGATGGAAGTTTATTTTATTTTATTTTTGCCATCACAGTTGGGTTTGGATTTTTTTCTGCTTTATAGACCCTTGTCTTTTTATTAGTTCTATGTTCCCTGTTGATTTTATGTTTTATATTCCTGCTGTCACTACCAGCATCTCACTGTAAACAAGAATGTTGTATCTCAGTGGGTTATTTTCTGTTAATAACCTGTGATACAGTATATAAATAACTCCAGAGAGGAGTTCACAGGTGCAATTTATTAGAGTTATTGCAATGTGGCTTCAGTAATGGTCTCTAGTTCTTTAAAAACTTCGGTGTGTTTTGAGTTGAAGAAGACAGCTATATATTGCAGTTCATGAGAGAGAAATAAATATCAGTGTAATGAAATATGTCCAAGTCCAACTCAATAATAATTGCAATTTCTCAGTGTCAATACTTGGAGACCTGTGTGTGCCTCACAATAATTCAAATGAAAGTACACCAGTAGAGTAACACATTATTCAGGGTAGACTGGAAAAATGAAACCAAACAAAATGGCAAACCATACAAAATTTTCTGTCTTCCCTATACTTATATCACTGGTAACTGCACTGTTAACTTAATCCTAGTACTTCCCTGTTAAACTTCACAATATAGAATCATATTTCAGACATATATTGTGCCTATGGAGAAGAGCAGAGCATAATTCAGAGGTTGTTTGAATCCTATTCAAAGTTGCAATGAATCTCCCAAATTCTCAAACTATTTTTTAGCACACTGTTAAGAAAATCTGACTCAGGCGAAAGTCAAAAATTGATCAAGTAATAATGTATCTTGTCCACAAAGAATAAAGCTGTCAGCTCTGAAATGTCTGTGAAGGCCACTGTGTTTTTCATCATTCAGTGCAGCTAATAAGAAATTAAATCAGAGAATCTAGTGCTTGGCAAGAGTCAGATTAAAGAAAAAAGATACAGTGCTCAGAGCAGCTAAAAAGCAGTGTTCACCCTGCCCTTCCTCATCCTTATGAGCTGATCTGCTTGCTCAAATAAAATCTTTTCAGAATGTTTTGGAATCACTTATCATAGTCAGAAGTCCGTTATAAAATCATATTTTAGAACTCTTTCCACCCAATATTGTAAGTTTTATATGTTCAACATCATACTTTGTGCTCTTTTCTAAGATTAATTTATAATCATTCTCTTCTCTAGACATTGACATCATTCCAAACAGCATGCAGGTGGTACCTTTTGACCAATCACGCCACGAAAGGAGAAGCTTTCCATTTAAGAAGGACAGATAATCTGTCTTGCACCTCAAATAAAGTAGATTCCTGAAGTAGAAAATCAAGGGTATTGAAGATGTTTGAATTGGAGCTACTTCATACCCCTGGAAAGTGGAGACACCAGAAACCTTATTTTGATGAAATATCAGGTTTGCCTGCCTTATCCACTCTACAATTTACAGAATCTATAATCATATATCCTTGGTGTTTCACAGAAGGGGAAGAGCTGACCTAGAAAAATTAATTTATTTTTGTCTATTACTATTACCAGCAGACTTTTTCTGCAGAAAAGATTTCTTACACTGCTTATCTTTGATTTTAAAGCCTTTTTGCTGACATTAATAATTTAATTCTCAGAAATTAAATTCTCTCAATGACTATGGACAAATATCTCTTAGGAGATGCTCACCCCACAACCATGCCACTTCCAGGATTCGCACATTCACTAAGAGCCTTTGTATATCGCTGTCACATGCATAACCAATTTTTGCCTTCCTGTGTAGGAATGAGTCCTGGGGGATTTGTGGACATTAAAGTTCAAGGTTTTCTTAACAGACAGCAAAACTGAGGGGAGATAAGACCATGAAGGCAGTGCTTAGGTCCTATCTCTATTCCCGCCTTGTAAGTTGCTGGGAACGCTACTGCTGATATTAAAGGCAGCAAGAGCAGGCTTGTTTCTCCTGTGTAGGTGCCATCAGGATTCAGTGACAAGCGTGGTACCTCCAGCAGAGAGACTCGACATGGGCCTCAGAGAGAACAGATCCTGGTCTTGTACAGTGAAAGTTTCTGTCTTACAGAAAAATGAAAACCAATTTTAACTTATCTAACTAACACATTGTCTACCACCGTGATAGTTCTGGGCAGACAATGTAAGATCCTAACAGCTTTTTTTTATTATTAGTTTAATTGCAGCTGTTTCAAGATCACTTTTAAATCCTATGGAAATATTTATGTATCATCCTTTCATAATACTCTGTGGGACTTGTAGGAGAAAATCAAACAAAGTGTGAGAACATAGGCAAATGTAATTTAAAGTCCCTCCAAAATGTATGAATATTTTTTCATTTTCCAGCTTTCCTTTTGTTAAAATTTATATTGCTCTTCTGTTTAGAGATATAATAATTCTCTTTTACCATTATTTGCACTGTGGATATTTTTTCTTTTTTATTATAATATAGCAAATGCACTACATATGAACTGGAACTTATACTAGGACATGTGCTAGAAATATCTTTAATCCTAGTCATTTTTAATTACAGGGGTGAGCCAAAGGCAACAATTGCCTGTTGTCCTAAAAAGTGGAATTTTGCTCTTTAGTACACAGACATATTGTGATTGTTTTTACATCTATAATGCAAATTGCAGAGAAAGTGTTGGTTTTTTTTTCTGGACAAACAAGCTAAAATTTTTCAGATCTTTTCTGCACATACTTGAGTTTTCATGTGGGGTCCTCATACTTTGTGTATATGTAGTGCTATGAGGATACATCTGAAATGCCTTCCTGATAATATTACACACATGAGAACTGAAAATTTGATTTACCTTTGCTAACATTTTCAAGGAGTTTGCGGCTTGTCACGTATGACACTGTATTATAAATTAAAAAACCAAATCATTGACCCTTTTCTTTAAACTGGTTTATAAGAAGGAACAGTTACAAGCTGCTACCTCAACTGAAGGACCTGATCAGTGAGAAGGGAAGATACATTTTTATTATTATTCACCTTTTATGTACAGATGACATCAAGCCATATATGCTGGCTTTATGATAGCCAGTGCTGAAGCTTCTGGGATCTGTTCTTTCTGAAAGATGTTCGGTCACTAGCAGTGCCCAAAGGTGTGTCAGTTCATCATCCCAAGGCGTTACCCACTTGTCCTGCTGTCCAACACCACTTGTCTTTGATTTGTAGTGTCTGCATGCTAACTGAATAAATGCAAAGCATATGAGAAGGACAAACATTTGTAAGTACTGTTAAAATCCTCCTAATTCCGTGTTGTCAAGGCCTTCTGTGATATTGAGAGGGAAACAACAGCGTGTGAATGGCTTGTGGATGTCAAGTTCTCCTAGATGTTCTCTAATCCATTTTCCCTCCAACAAGTGAAAGTCTTCCAACATTCTTTACCCTGTTCTCCTGAGTCAGGGATCCCTGAGGGTTGGTCTTGTCATTGGAGAGCAATGCAAAGGAGGCATTTGGTTGCTCTGCTTTCTTTGCATCCTCTGTTACCTCCATGCAGTCGTGGTCTCACATTGTCCTTTGTTCTGCTTTTGTATTGAAGCATTTGAAGAAGCTCTTGTTTTCTTTGACATTCTTGGCCAGATTTAATTCCGAATTTCTGAGAGAATTTTTTGTCAGCCTAGATGCGCAGCTAAACTGCATTTCCTCTGTACTTTCTCAGCTGTATGCAGCTGATACAAGCACTTTTACTAAACTGGAGAAATTCTCTCACAGACCTTAACTCAAAAGTATAGTTCAGGCATTTCAAAGGAAAAATTGAACTGTCAGGAAACTTTATGATTCCACAAACCTGGCACTGGAAAGTAGCCCTGCCTATGGCAAGGGGTTGGAGCTAGATGATCTTTAAGGACCCTAACTAACTCAATAAAATCAATTTCTGATCAGGTGGTTCCATTTTCAGTTAAGAGCACATTCCTTTCCATGCCTCCTTATCATAGACATTATTGTATGTCATGTTGAACAATAATTTTTTCCTTTCTGTTTTTAGGCAAAACGTTTTAACTACTCAGCACTTCAGCTTTAAGGAGGATGCAAGTAGCCCAACTTTAGGCCCTTATTCCCTTATATCAGTGAAGATGTATGACAATATGTATATAAAATATTTAAATTAAGCAGTGCTCCTGACCACGTGTGTAATTTCATAGAAGTCAGTGGAATTTAAGTGACAAGCCTCTAATCACTTCAGGTTTCCTAGAAGTTTATTAGAGAAAGGCAGAAATAACAATTAATTAACTTAATATACCTTTATATTTGCAATTTCTGCATTTTCATATTATTTTGAAACTCTACTTATCAGTAGATAAGGAAAATACACGTAACTGTATATGCACTTTGTGGTTTATTAGTAGACATCAAAATAAACATATAGCAGTAGTATGAAAAAAAGTGTATGTTTTTATATAAATTCAGATTTTCTTAATCTTTTGTACCAACCAGGCCCAGTGAATTTTTCAATCTATGTGAAGTTAAATGAATTTTATGTACCTATTTCAGCTACCCATATTGAACTAACCCATTGGACTTAACACAAACCTATACCTAGAAATAGAGGGATTTCTTTTCCCAGAGACTTCTTCATACTTCATGCTGTTGTCTGGTAATCAGAGATTGAAGCTTTGAAAGTATGACGTTCTTATATAGGCTTGCTCATCTATTTATTTGGCTTTGTGTTTTTCACTTATTGAGTCACTATTCAGTTTTGATTGCATGTTAATTGCTTTGCTTTTAAAGCTACAGGCAGTTACTGAATAATTTCCTGGGCAAAGATGTTAAAGCTAATAATGCAGACAAACAGCAGAAGCTTTCTTTGAGAATGCTATTGAAGTTTGACTTCCATGTCACGTACTGGGCCATAAAATGTAAAATAGATTACCTCCAAAAGCTCTGCAGTGAGAGAATAGTCTTAAAAACAGGGGGAGGAAAGGTTAAGAAAATAATAAAAATAATAAAAAACCACCACAACATGAAAAGTATTATAGTATATGAGAGATACTGTAATTCAAAGGTGCTAGGTCAATATGAGCTTGCACATCTAAAGGAATTTTTAATGTCAACAGATCAGTGGATAAATTTTGTAAATCTATTCTATGTAAAAGAATCCACTCTTCCAGCCTGGTAATGCTGTATATTAGCAATAGTTGAGTATAAAATCAGACTTCAACCGGAATGCATCACTTAAAAGCAGTAAGAAGCAATGGTGCTTCTTTGTCGTAGATTGACGTTAAAGAAAAAAAATCTTAGTAACCTCCTATATTATTTAGAGGAGCAGTGATCAAAGTAAGAAGCATTCAAAGAAACAGCATTCTTGTACATTCTGTACTGATGCAGTTACTATCAGTAATGGTGAATACAATTACTACCAAGGAATGCTGTGGAAATGCTTTTAAAACTCACATTTATAAATCTTTGCTGCAAGTTAGGAGAAGGGGAGCAAGAGGAAGCCAGACAATTTTAAGATAGCTGCTACTACTTATGGTGGTTTAATTATACTGCTACTTTTTCTTGTGCACTGATGTTTTGTCAACACATTGCTTTTTACACAGCCACTGGATGGGCAGTAAATATCATTGCAATTATCCCGCTGTTAAAAAAGAAAAAAATTGGATTATAATTTTCAAAATAATGTGTTCTTCTGTCATATTAGTAAAAATTTAAAAATCTCTTTATTCTCAAGCAGGCACTAAAAGGAGAGGTTGTAGGAAGTCTCTGGTTTGCCACTTTGTCAGCAGTGGTTCAACCTTCATCAAAATCCTACCCTGATTCTTGTCAACAACAGTGAACACTATGAAAACGTGCTGCATGAAGAACAGAACTGTGTGTAAACTTCAGATTATTTATTTCCTGGATGTAGGCTAAGCAAGACAAACTTACTCTTTGTTACTGTTCTAGTGTTTCCCTGGGGTCTGTGGATTAAGCATGGCAATGGATAGGAAAACTCCAACAGCAATGATTGACATGGAATTTCAAATGTCATTCTCATATTTTCTTCCCTTGTAGTTACACAGTCCCAAAATTCACCCTTCAACTTCTTTTCTGGTGTGAGAAGAAGAAGATGGCATTTTTATTTTGCTTCCAATACTCTCAAAAGACCAGAGTACTATTTTAAAAACTTTGTTTGAATCACATAAAAATAATTTTATGTTGAATCTAGTGACTCACATAATCCTTAATTTTCAGAAAATGGTAATATATCAGAATTAACTCTCTGTGAAATAGAAAACCAGTAGAAATACTGATTACCATTCATCATTTTTTATGACTTTCTCATGTCCCAACATATTTAACATCTTTCTTAAAACAACATTTCTTTTAATCTATAATAATATAAGATATTCACTACTGTACATGCAAATATACCTTTTTAAAATAAGGACTTTTTATTGTAAGTCTTGTAATTGAGGCTGGAAAGTAAGAGCTTTAGTATTCTGAAAACCAGAAAAATATTGCTTGTGAATACTATAAATACTATGATATTTTTGCAACTATAATATTTTTGCAATTACAAAAGTTACCTGGTGCATACTTTCGCATATTTGATGTTGGCAATACCAAAGTCACAGAGTTAAACAACCCCATTTTTTTTGAAGGATGATGAACCATTTGGCATTTCATTAAATTCGTCTGTGCAAAAGAGCTGTTGTGTGTGTCTACCCCAGTGATTCTGTGTAAACTTTGCTTTACAACTGATCTTAGCAGTACTGGAGACAGAGAAAAAAATAGGTCTGGGGATAAGTGTTGGACAGAGTTTCCATATCCCTCTCAATGTTTTAATCTTTCTACCAGCAAGAAGGGAGTATTTAGGTCAAGGAGAGAAGTATTCATGGATCCCCAAAACCCTTCCATCTTCAAAAAGCATCTCTTCTATACTTTTTACCTTGGTAGGATAAATTCTTTCCTCTTTTTGCCTTCCAAAGAATCTAGTCTGATTCTTCTGCCAAGGGCTAAATGAAATATAGATTTTCTAAGGAAATAGAAGTACTTAAGAATTTTAATGAAGTAAAAATAATATTTCAGAACTGCAGTACCAGCTGGATTGCAATAAAAAAATCTAACTTTACGAAAATTCCTCTTTTATCATAAGATTTGGGTCAGTTGTTCATCTTTTAAGATGTGTGGGGAAAAAATGAGATAAATTAGTTGTTTTTCTTTTTTACCAGCTGTAACAGCAGGTAGCAATCTCACTTTACCTTGAATATGTCATTCATTGCAAACTACTTTCTTTCAGTCATGGGGATTTATAATGGTGGAAAATCACCAGGGAACACCACTACTCATCTCTGAAATAACACACCATAGAGCATTGAAATTAATACCCATTTAAAATGTATTTAAATCCTATGTTTTTCTTGCAGCTGGTTTCCATACTCTTAGCTGAAGGTAGCCAAACATAATGTCCTTTTAACCTTGGCTAGGAAATTTATAGCAGAGGATCTTTAACACTTAAAGCAAATGGCTCACAATGTTATAATATGTTTATATTTTCACCTGTCCCACAGCACATTCTTGCTCATCATTTAAACCATGTCATTTTCTGCCATTACCCCAGATGGCATCTGTAATAACCCTGTGTATGAACAATTATTTCCACTAAAGTGGCATGGCTACTCCAATAACAGTTTTAGGGATTGCACAAGAGTAGAGGATTGACTTCTGTGCTCTATGACTGAAAATGGAATTCATGTAGTAAGTTCAAGAATTTAGAAGAAAATGAAATATAAAACTCCCCACAATTTCTTAGTGATGTCATTGGCTTTATTAGTTGTTGACAATGCAACACTGGTTAAGATCTAGGTAAGCTGTCAACAACAGCAGTGAGATAGAAGATTAAGAGAACTGACATCTGTTAAAATCCTTCCAATGATACTCCTTTTAATGACGACAACATGGATTAGTCAGGGTCTAAAATGTTTAGGCATCGTGGCTTCTCAAAAGTCACAGTTTCCTCCCAGCACACTCCTGACACTCTTAATCCTCTGTTAATTTTTTCTATTAGATTATCTCAGAATTTTGATCATTTGGCCAGTTGAATGTTTTAAAAATAATGCTGGATTAAAGTCTAATCTGCCAGCACTCATACAAATCCATCACAATTCTTTAGTTTCTTCATGAATATCAGAACATTATTGTAAAGCTACTTTTAAACTCTTTAATTGCATTTCAAATGAAAAAACATGATCTGCAGTGTCCTTGAATAAATTTCGAGTTTCTGGGTGAACCTTAAGAGTTACATCATTTATATATATATATATATATGAGTGAGTGTGAGGATGCATATGTGCGTACATATAAGTATGGGCACATATATTTTTAATTTTAAGAAAATTTTGAGGATTCTAAAATCAAAAATCACAGCATGCTGTAATATAAGTACTACTTTAATGAGCCATATTCTGATAATATTTCTCATGAGACCTGAGTAAGACAACTTCTCTCAGCAAAGTGACCTGATGAAATTTAAGTCAGTATCACAGTCAGACTCAAGAAGACTGCCACCATTTTAGTTCTGTCAACTAGTACCTGCAACTAGTACCTGTCATCAAAATCAATATAGTTTTCTAGTTTGCAAATTATTTTAACATGTGCCCCAAAATGTGTAAATTTCTTAAGCAAATTTTGGTTATATCTGTCTGGGGTGCAGTTAATTTTCTCCACACAGCTTGTATGGCAATGGGTTTTTAGATTTGTGCCTAAAGCAATGCTAGTAACACACCAATATTTCAGCTGTTGCTGAACAGGACTTGCACAACATCAAGGCCTTTTGTCACTCTGCTGCACTTCCCCTGTGAACAGGGAGAGATGCAAGATCTTGTGAGAGTACACAACCAGGAAGATAACACAGAAAACCCAGATGTTTCATGCCATGTAATGTCATCCTTGGCAATAAAAAGGAAAAAAAGGAGGATTTAAGATGGTTTACCATTTTTTTGCTTGGGAGAGAATTAGTCTGCTCTTGGAAGGTGGTGAGTGACTGTTTATTTTCTTTCTTCCTTCTTCCACTTCTTTTTTTATGAAATAATTTTTTTCAGGAACTGTAAGTTTTTTTTCTTTTTCTCTTCTTCTGCTGTCCCACTGGGAGCAGGGTAGTTGGTGAGCAGCTGAATGCTGCTTAGCTGCCTCAAGGGCTAAACCTACAACTGGTTAGTTACTAATAAAAATTTTTATTTTGCTAATTGCTATTTTCTATACTAGAAAAAAGTCTCTCATGCTTTAGTACTTACATTAAATGCAATATGGCTACAGTCAAAACACTGGCCACCTGTTTGGAATAGAGCTAGAATCTTCAAAAACCAAATTATCCAATAAAATCAAAATTTCACTTCTCTACCTTTCACTAGAGAATAATCATGGTCCCAAGTGGTTAAGGTTTATGATACCAGAGCAGGCATGAATTTTCCCAGCAATTTCACATTCAGCAGCAGCAGCAAAGTTTTTTTATGGATGCATGTGGAGCAAAAGAACTGGGAAGAGACACAGAAATTGTGTAGAACTGGACTGGAAAAAAAGAAAAAGGAAAGGACGTGGATTTAAGAGGCATCCAAAGGATTTCAGGACAGCAGGTAAAGATTCAGAGAACTACAATGGTTTTCTCTAATACGTCTCATGCTCATATATGAGTCCATTTTTATCTCACTCCCTATCACATGATGTAAGCTGTCATTGCCCTACCTGTCTAACAGTGAATACTACTCCCAGAAGGAAGTATATCTTCAGTTGCATACTTTGTTGAGGTCAATATATTCACTGAAGAAACTCCTCTGTAGAGTTACAAATTTTCTGATGAAAAACAAAGCAAAATGCAAATATTTGAAACCAGCTTTCTCATTTGAACAGTAAGTTCAGATTTAGATTAACTTCAAATATTTTTTTCAAAATTACTTTATGTTTCATGCCCCCTTTCTTTTCTATTTGTAGAGGTGTTTCAATTTATTAGTAATACAGGAGAGACTCTTCACTTTAAACAAAAAAACTGCTAACAAAGGCAAGGGGCTGTCACCAGCTCCAAGGCTCACACAAGGTTTCCCACCTTCACACAGTCATTGCAATCAATGTTGATGTATGGACTCTTAAATCTCTGAAATACAGAACCTATATTCATGAGCTATGAAGGTCTGAGTCTGTATATGGAAATAATTCAAGTATTTTGGAGAATATTTCACAGTAAAATCAATGTTAAATCACATTATTTTTCATTGACTTTGAGCTTATATTTTCCACCTTAATATACAATGCTTCTGAACTGGAGGCTTATAACTGCAGGTCATTTGAAAGTCTTATCAAACACTAATTTAATCTTAATGATGCAAACCCTTTCCATATTCAAACAAACATATGCAATCATGCTAAATACAGGCTTCCTTTACAGGTCTAAGTATATGAATGCAAATCCTGAATATTTGTCTGAGCTACTTTCTTATTTGGTATTTCCAATGTCAGTAAAACAGAAATCTTTCCTTAAAAAAGCAATTTTTTTTCCATAACAAAAGGGAAATTGCATTTCTTTTGAATATTAAGCATTGTTTCATTTTATTTAAGCAAGTAGATAATTATGCAATAATTCCATACTAATTTATAATTACATGTATATATAAATTACTGTCAACATCAAGTTAAGTGAAATATATACTTCAATGTAAATAATGGGATAAAATAGAAGGTAATTAAATGTATGATTGCAGTCAACAGTCTCCTATCTGAGAGAAGAAAGACAGGAAATACACATTGGTATCACCATTCTGTTTTCATCACTGCATTTTCTGCTCTTCTTTGCTGTCCTTATTAATTTTAGATGACTTGACTACTATTCCTTCTTATCTATTTGTACTCTTTCCCACCTCCTCTCTCTGGCATTGTTGTTGCAAGAACCAAACCCCTCATAATTTATTTTCCCTTTGTATTACCACATACCAACAGGTGAGGTAAGAAGAAGACCCTCAACACTTAAATCCAGCCTGGCCAGTAGGGAAGAATGTTTATAGCTCTTCTGTCAAACAAGACTGTATGCCATTCTGATTACTCTGGATAATCTTCAGAACACCTTGCAAATTTGATTCTTTTTCCATTACTAGACATCTCAGCTTGAGGTTCTATCTTGGATCTGGATCCTAATTATTTCACAGTAACAGCAAACACTGTAAAGTTCCTCTTGACATTATTTTCCCCTTTTTGTTTTTTTTCAGATTCATTCATTGTATGATAAATATGTACTTAAGATGATAATGCTGCAAATGTTTTTTTAGTGGGGTGGGGTCAGGACTGTAATTCATAGAAATTTGCCTAATATAGATGTGCAAAAGCTTCCAAACTGTGTCCTGATATTTCTGAGAAGATACTGAGCCAGCTTTGAATAATTTCAAAACGTGGTAAAATTTCATTGTCATTACATACTTTCAATTGATTTCCTTAAAAAAGATGATATACAGTTTGGTCAAGCCTAGGAAGGGTACAGTTCATAATTCTCTCTTGATTTTCCTTTCCTTCCTCTTTCTCCATGCTTGTGTCTTTTGTGCAGCCCCATATCCCTGCCTTGCCATTATTCCTTACTGCATCAAACACATGAAAGACTTAAAATGCAAGGTCCTAATGACAAGAGCTGAATCCACCAATAGAGAATGATTTGCTGCAATGTTTGCTTTGCCTTTCCTGCTCCAGACTTGGCACCAGCAGAATGGCATCCAGGGATTTGGTTTAGATTTTTCTGTTCATTCATGGCGTGTTAGACCTGTGATCTTGTTTGAGAAGACAAAGAGTCACAAGTTTTCTTTGTTTGTCATTTTTAGAAAGGGATTTTTCAGAAGGACATCTAGACTGTTTTATTTTAGAACTCTAACCATGTAAAGCATATATTAATTTCAAACATTTACTAGATTTTTGTTCAATAGCATTGAACAAGTCTGTATCTGACAATTTTTGCCTAAAGATAGGCCACACAAACAATTAGATTTTGAAAAGTAAGGAACTTGAGCAGACATATTATAAATAAGACGCAGATTTTAGAAGATTCCTTTGGACTTATAGTTTCCCAGGGAATTGTGAAGAGAAAACTATGGATGTATAGATTTTGAAAGCCCTGTAGATCAAACCAAATAGATAGCTGAGGAGTGTTCCAGTTTCTTACCAACTTTTTAATATGCAGAGAATTTTTGTGAGAGAAACACCTTCTGTTTGAAGGTTTTAAAACATAAGTGAAAAAAAAAAATTAAGGTAGTCCTCATTCCAGGTGTTTCTTAAGTATTTTTTTTATAAATCTTGTCTTGTCTTTTTTTTGGCATCAAGTTGGGAGTGATTATGATTCAGTTGATGGCTGACTTTATGTTGATAAAGAAGATCTTCCCTGTCTAGGTTGTCCAAACAGAATGAGAAATTGTCAGCAACTGAGAAAACACAAGTCATGCATGCCCCTCAAATGCTATAGGAAGGAATATATTCAGCCTAAAGAGTAGACACACACACATAAAAAAACCCCCAAAAAACCCCACCCACAAAAACCAAACCAAACCAAAACAAAAAAACCCCAACAAAAACAAAACAAAAATCAACCAACCAACCAAACAAAAAAACCCCAAACAACAAAATCCTGTACTATTTGGGTAACAAAGGATAACAATTTTGAGAGGGGAAAATAACTAATTAGAGGCACATCATCATTTTTACAGGACCACTGAAGCTGACATTCAATGAATGTTTAAAAATCCTGATAATTAAAAAATAAATACTTTCTGTGAAGGCTTCTATTATACTGACATGTAAAGGCATTTATATTTATACCATTTAGTGTAAGTCAAAGCATTTTGGAAATACTGTATAAATTACATATCTGGATGGAGTGCCTTTGGAGGTCACACAAAGCTGCTAATACTGTATGTACTTTGAAATGTGTCTCATTCAAGCATGACCAGTGGCCCTTGGCCACTTATTGTATGACATCAGTTTCATATCTCCTCTCAGTAAGAGGATCCCCAGTTATGCAGCATCTTCCATTAACGAAATTTGCCATCTATTTTAGTCTGAATCTAAATTATGCTTCTGAACATTTTACCTGTATGAATTTGATCTGGAAATGTACAGATGCACCACATCTATAAATAGCTCAAATATATCTAAGCACAATGGAACAAAAGACTGAATGTGTTTGAATATTGCAATTCTAAAAGAACAGCTGGTGAAACTTGGAGTTTTGGGACTCAGTCCAAAGCCTACAGAGCCTAGTGGAAAGACTGAAGTGTCTCAAAGATCTAGTTTCATTGCCCTGATTTATACCATAATGGTATAAAGTGGCTTATGATGCAGTCAGAATTCATTAGAGGTTGATTTGAAATCTGGCCTCCCTCCTTTTCAGGAAGCTCGACCAGGGGTTTGAGTTTGGCAGGACACCTGACTCTGTGTTGCTGTGTATGCTTGCTTGGGTCTGTATGGGTCTACACAACAATCAGGGACAGAGCACAGCTAGCAGAGACAGCCAGCAGATGTAGTTTGCAAAGCAGTTTCTGGTTGCTGCTTCTTTGATGTGTTCTTGAGTTTCTGTGCTCTTTGTCAGAAATCTGGTAACTTCTGAGCACCTTCAGAAGAACATGAGGTTGCCTGCTGCTGCCAGGTAGGACTATGGATCAGATATGGCTTCCTCTAGTTTGTCTTCCTCTGACAAACTCCGTCACCTGCCCTTGGTCAAAGACACCATTTTTATCCTGTCATTGACTCTCAAAACAGGTAAAAATAATATCTACTTAGGTGATGTTTACTGGTACTTAATGATTGAGGCACTACCTTAAAAAAGAAAATAACGTTATTATAAAAATAATAAAATTCAATGACACCGTGAATTATAGATGGACTGTAAATGAAAAATTAGAAAGGAGAGTGCTCCTCCCCCCACATTGGAGTGTGCTCATTACTTTGTTTAACCCACAACATTTAACTGTAAGAATTTAAGGTCTACAGATAAAATTATTTTACCAAGTGGATGTGATCCAGGGCCTCAAGTATTCTGAAAAGGAGTTATTTAATGATTTTTTAAAAAAAAATAGTATTTTATAATCTATAAGAAGTTTACAGTCTTGTTTTTGTTTCATGCATTCATCTTCTCTTTACTGAGAGAGGATATTTTTATAGGGAAGGGAACTTCCATTTCATGTTCTAAAATGACTTTAAAGAATACTTGTCAGTAAAGTTGTTGGTTCATATAAGAACAGTAGCATTTTTTCTGCAAGGTCAAATGCTTCAACATGCAGATAGTATTATCTATGTAACAGAAAACTATTTGTATGAAGACTTGTTCTCTCTACCGTAGAAAACGGTCAGAACAATCATCAACAGGCTAGAAATCTCATTTCCACAGCTTTAGAAGTAAATGTTTGAAGAACACAATAAAAATATTGATGTGTTTCATTGGAAGACATAGATGTAGATGAAAGCCCCAGGAGGTGTCAATATCTTCACCTTAAAGAATGAAAGAGGAAACAGGGATCCTTAATTGTAGCTGGAATTCTTAATCCTTTCCTGTTTGTTGCTGAAATGAAGATCCTCTAGAGAGAATCATGGCATGGGAAGATATGTCTGAGGAGATTATACACAACTCTAGTGCTTTGAAAACTGATGTATAGAAGGGCCTAATGATTAGCAAAAACCCACAAAGAGGATAAATAGCAACAGAGAACCATTCAGAAAAATACAGGCGCAGCTTTTTAAAAATTGGCATTTCCCATCCTCATCATACCAGCAGATGTCAGATTTTGTCAGGCAGTAGTTTGAAAGCCCTAAATAATCAGAGGTTGAAATATCAAGAGTTTACATTATTACCTGTCCTGCATGCTTTGACTGCCAAGCATTTCCAATGCAAACTATCTCAAGCAGCTGAGTGAGGTAACCTCCACTGTATTTACCTGAGAATTAAGCAAAATGACACTAAAGAAGAGTTTGAAAAATAATTTCAAATTTTGACATGATTCAGAACCTGAACTCCCCTGAAGAGGTTCCCTTTTCTTGGAAGTAAATTTTGCTGAAGGTGAAGCTCTGTGCATCACCTGGGTCAGGGGAAAGATTTGGACACACTCTTTTATCTGAGACCCAGAACCAAACGACCTCACCTCTGAAACTGGAGCAAGATAATCAACACCAGCTTTTTTTGTCCAGTTAAGTTTGGGGTTCTTTTAAAGAATTCAAGGGGTTTCTCAATTTCAGTCAGTAACTATAAACCTGCTGGCTTTTGAGTTTATGTCATATACTTTTTATGATTCTATCTTGCATGCAATGAAATTGAAGAAATATAGTGGGTTTAGTAAAGTTAAAATTTATATGTTAGAAAACCCCAACTCCAACTACAAACTGTCTTTGCCAAAGAAGGATCATTGTCTGTATATATATGAGAAAGTATTTCTAAATGCTTCCCTTGCACTTGCAGCATACATAAAACACTAATTCCATTTTTCGCATTTTCAGCATTTCCTTATTTTCATAATCCTTGAAATAATTTAGCTTTCTCTGATATCTGTTGTAAAATTTGTACCACTTCATTAAACTTATCCAACAACAGTGCTACAAATTTTGAGAACTCTAATCCTGCTTTGTCTTTCTGGACAGAAGCACTTTCCATTCAAAATAAATAATTAATTCAGTGTGATGATTTAGTTATCTTTCACTTCTTTCCTGACACTTGCTCAAATCCCTTCTTTACTTGAGAAACTGTTAGCAATCTCAAGATCTTAACCTGAAAACAGAAAGGAATGAGTCCTCACCGCAATGTTTCTTACTTAGAAGTGTTTCACAACTAACTGAAGAGTTATCTAAGGGGATTTATTTTAATTTTTTTTTTTTTTTTTAATTGAGGGATAATATGGAGACCATATCATTTGGCATCTGTTCTCAGAACTTTCATATGAGATGTTCAAGTTCCATATATACAATAATTAGTGAAGCAACTCAAGGTCATTGCTGTAGTGTACAGATTTTATAGAGTGATAAACCTAGACAAATAATGATTTATGTTCTCATCAAGAATATGAGGATAAGAGACTAGAATAGAAAAAAATAAATAATAAAATAAAATATAACAAAATCCTGATAAAATAGATCATGAGTTTGGAATTTCTAGTGTTTTTTTTCCTTATTCTCTACAAAAACACCCAAGGAACTAGTATTTTCTAGGATTTGTGCAAATTAGCATACTTGATCTCCAGCATACTGGTTAAATATGTGTTTTTTTTTTACAGTGGAGGCATGAAAAATATAGATGAGAAATTGCCTAATTGGAGTGTAGAAGGGAAAGGTCTGGAAAAGGTCTGTTAATAAGCCTGGTAAGGGTATGCATCCTTTATGAGTCTGTCCTAAAAAAAGTATGGCACTAAAGATGCTAGGGGTGGTGACAGTTTGAGAAGTGTCAGATGATAAAATGGTGAAAAAAATAGCTAAGCTAATTGCAGCTAGCTAATCTAACATGGTTATACTGACTTGTTCAAGAGTTCATTGAGGCTACAAACTACTATTTTCAAACTCTTAATGTATTTAATGTACCATAGAATTTAACAGGCATGTTTAAACTAATGTGAAAGTCAAACCTGAATTTTCTTCCCTAAATTGATGTTTTCTCTTGATCAGCAGCTAAAAGATTGTAAGGAGAGGAGAGATGGATAAAAGAGACATCTGCAAAACCACTAAAATGAATCTGTGTATTGTGGTCTCTTGGGAGTTCAATAAAAATCTGTCTTCCACAGTGCTTCATTTAAAATAAGCAAACTGAAAACATGACATATTGAATGAGCTATGTTGCTTGGACTGGTTAAATAAAAATATTATGTGTGATAAAAAAGTGAAGGTGTCTTTCTGACAGGCAAATGCATGTCGGAAACTATATGAGATTACCTAACTTAGGTACTATCCTTTGAGCTGGTTTGCTAATGATAATTCTAATTATTTTTTTCACATCCAAGCAGGGAATATCCATTCCAGGCTAATTTTCCTTCTCTGAGTTGCAAAGCCCTAGAGTATTCTAGCCTTAACACAGACTTAATTCATTCTAAAGTGCTTACTTTATTTGGATATTGCGTATTTAATCAACTTCTGCAGTAGCCTGTATTTGAACAAATTGCAGGGAGGAAAAAAAAGCAAACTTTCTTCTGATTTTTTAAGTCTCTGAAATGGTTTTTGTTCGGTGTCTGACCTATAGAACATGTCAAAACTGAATAATTTACGTAAAAAAACCAAAGACAACAAGGTCAGAAGAGATGTATGATTTTTACAATAGAAAACATTCAGGGACATGATAGTATGTGAGACATGTTCCTGAATGTTAAGGAGGATTTTTCTTTCCTCCTTATTTTTCTTTTTCAAGTAAATGAGCTGAAAGATATGAAAAAATACATTAGATTACAGAAAAATTAAACTTTTAATGCACAGTAGGTAGGAATTAACTGCTTTCTTTGCTCCTTGGGATTTTCCGTGGACCTCAGGGAGGGAATGTTCTAGGAGGTTGCCTTAGCAACACTGTGCTTTAATAATTGCATTAGTCTGAAACTGAAAAGCCTTCAAAATCTATAGAAAATCACAGAGTGTCCACAAAAAGCCCAAATTTATCACCTGTAGAGAGGTTTCTTTTCCCTAGATCTTGGGTCTCCTCCATATCAGACAGGATTTGGGTAGGTCCCTGTTCCTGTCTGGGGAGGTAGGCAACATTCCATATTAATTACCATTCCCTATTAATACATCCTTTATCTGACCTCATTCTCAAGATGTGGCACAGAGCACAGGGACCAAGTTCTGGTTCTTCAGTCTTAGCTCCAAACCTACCACAGCGAAATGGTGACAGCACAGAATTGTGGAAATGGCTTTCTCTTTGCTTGTGGAAGAAGATCAAAATCTGAAGGGAAAACAAATTCCACCTGTACAGAGGAAAGAGACATTTAGTTTAGACTCTGATATTTCAAGTGTTCCCTTGACATAGCATTACAGGAAGCTCAGAAATAATGTGATGATGATCGGCTGTTGATGATGCAGGCATGTGGTACCAGATTGCCACCACTGCAGGGTCAGCTCATAGGTCAACCCTGTTTTCACATAAATTAGAGAAGGAGTAATTTTTAATATTTCACTCTAAAATTGTATGCACATATGTAAGCTATTATCACTTTCAGTTAAAAGTATAGTTCATATGTATGTCTATAATTTTACTGCAAAAGTAAGATGCAATAAGAAATGCTGGCTTATAGAATTGGTTTTTGTTGTCAAACACTGTTTGCTGTCAACACCAAAAGCTTGCCTTTCTTCTTTTCATTTTGTTTTTTAGAATCTCTTAGTAAAAAGAAGCCCTGCATTTTATTCCTCACAAGTTTTGTTCTCTTCCATTTTGCAAAAATAGAATTTTTCATCCTCTTCTCTGTGAGGCATGGACTACAGGCAATGGAATATTTACTCACCTGCTTTGTAAAAGCATGAACAATGATGAAAATGAACCTCTGGAAGCAGAGCTTGTTAATTACTATTTATCATCAGGCCATCAGCTGAAAATCTAGATTTCTGCCAGCAAAAAAAAAAAAAATTATTGCCACATTATATGTTAATGCAAGAATATGTTGAAATCTTTTTATTGTGTGTTAAGGCTCTGGTTATATAATACAAATTTTCATGAAATATAGATTGTGCTCATTGAAATTCTTTTTCAGGTGCTAGAGTCAGAAGCTAGAGCATTTGACACCTAATTTTGCTAGCTTTTTTATTTTTTAAAAAGGTAAATGATATGTCAACTCAGGAAGATCTGTGAATATTAATATTCACAACCAAGCAAGAAGAATCACTTTAAAATAAAACCATGGTTAAATTCTGCACGTGTGTTTGTGAATATGCACTTGAATTTCCAATCCCAACAAACTATTTTATTTTATGCTTTCTTCTGACCAATCATAAATATGTTTGTTCATAGTTATTTTCCAGAAATAGCTGCCATGAGTATTGCAATATTTTACCTGCAAATAAAATATATAAATTGTATATGTGTTTATAGGTCAGAATCAAACAGACTTCTTCATGATTCATGACAACATGAGGAGTTTTAGAAATAAAAGCTTCTTGTAGCGTCAGAAGATTTGGAAGCAGGACTATAGACATGCTTAAAGAAAACAGTGTTGGAATGTTTTTTAAAAGGTCATCTATTTGATCCCGCTATGTCACATATAATTTGATTTACCTACATTTTTATGACAGTTAGTTAAGCCCTTCAGGTTATGTAAGAACCACATGATAATAAAATCTAAAATATCTAAAATGTAATATCTGAAAGATTCATTTCATATACATATATATTTATATACATCAAAATAGAATATCTAAAAATTTTATTTCTTTTCTCTTCGGGTAGATAACTACAAATAGGAATCAATTTCATTTTATAAGAATATTCACACATATTTTTTGTAATGTACAGATATTCCTCACTACTGCATCTTCAGTTTTCAAATCCTACTTTGACAGCATGAGGGAGAAATCATTTGAATTTCTCATTCAATGTTCTCTGAGTTTTAGTGATATTTTTTGAGTTTTCCAGGATATTGCCACTTATTCAAGAAAACTTTTCATTCTGAAAACATGCATTGCATTAACATTGTTGTCAACTAAAATCATAAACCCTGGAAACCCAGGGGTATTGAAGAAATTTTTCAGCATCAAAAAACTTGGAGACAGCAGATAACAATAAATCTAAGTGTCACTTTTTTTTCTAAACCATATTTTACTTTAGACTGGTGACACATAAACCTATTTTTGAGATAAATTATTCACATAGCTTGAGCTTATACTGAAGAAGTCTAGCTGGGAAGGAAATGTTTCTATGACTTGAAGAGAATTTGTAAAGCTATTGAAACTCTAGATAGTGGATTCCCTGTTTAATTAAGCATGTGTGTGCATTCCAGAGATGCACATAGTCACAGATCCACAAGGACCTGCCTGTTTTCACTCATAATGGTGGCCCACAGGAATCTTCAAGGTGCAGAGTTAGGTGAGGACTCTGTGAACAGCTGTTGGGAGCAAAGGGTTAAAATCCTAAAATTTCGTGAGGAGGAGGGAGTAGTTTTGCTCAAAGTGACCTCGCACCTTGCTGCTAAAAATGTTGGTGTAGGAAAACTCCATTTATTATGCCTATGTTGCTCATCCTCTGCCTCTTTTGAGAAGCAGAATTCACATGTAGAGATAACACACTCTCACAGACAGGCTTGAGCCTCGTGCTGGGAGCAGATCACAGAAGCACAGCCTTGAGATGAGCTGTGGGTGCACACAGCCCTTTGATATATCAGGGCAGGCAGTGCCCCCCTTCTGCCAGGATGAGCTGAGCCTAGCAGAGCTGCTGTGCCCGTGCCTGTGCAATGGAATAAACCTTCTCCTTGCATTTCAGCTGCGGCTTGCTGGTTGCCTTGGTTACCTGAGGGTGTTGATTCGAACACAAACATTCTTAGCTGAATTCCTCCTTTCATTTGTTTCCTCTTGTGTCCAAATAAACACTGTAAATACCATGTATATGAATATTTTAAGTATGCCCTTAGCTTTTCAATATCATGGAGGATGTTTGCCAGCATGGTTAAAACCATCTTTTCTTAGGGAAAAAAAAAAACTGTGGGTGAAATGTAGGATGGAATTTTGCAATATTGACAGTCAAGTCACAGACAGAAAATCAAAATGAGGCTACTGATGATATGTCATATATACACATTTAGTACCCTGCAATAGTAATATTCTTAATAGTTTTGAAAGAATTTTATATAATAGAAATAACCTACTTGCAATGTGAAAGGAGTAATTTCCATCAAAATGGGATGGAATAAGATATAACTGCTCTCTTCACTGTTTGATGGATCAAGTAGATTTTGAAATATTAAACCAGAAATATTTCTCATGTAAGAAAACCAGATTCAATACTAATACATGGGAAATTCCAATCAACTGGCTGTTATAGCACAGGTAATTCTTTCCTTTTTTCATATAGGATTGCATTAGCAGCAGATCTTGAACCAAATTGTTGTGAGACATTTTCCCACTTGTTTCTTGACCAAGGCTAAACTTGTTTAAGACAAATGCAGAACTTGCTCAGCTGGGAGTTTTGTGCTAGTTTTTCTAGCCTTAGTTTCTGATTCACACCCTGGAAATATGCCTCAAGTTTTGATTGAGTTCCAAGAGAAACAGGCAGCCTTTTTGAATCCTCAGGTTAGTAAATCAATATAGCAGCTCCTCTCTAGGGGGACCATGTAGAGAGAAATAATCTATAGGCATAGATATAATTATCCCAGTCCCTGCTGATACCTGGAGTCCTTAACCTTAATCAGCACATATGACAGGAGAATTTCAATGTTTTATTGTCTGCTTATCTCCTCTTGGCAATGGCAGTGAGTTTAGGCTTCAAACTAATTTGTTTGGTTCTTGCAGCTGCCTTTGATACAATTAGCCGTGAAGTGTTACTGATATACTGTTTTGTGAAGTATGCCAGGAATAGACAAAATGGTGCTCTGTTCTTTCATTCTGAGAAGATGAGAACAGCTGACCAGAGAGACACCCACACTGGCACTGATCATTAAAGTAGACTGGTAATGCTACCATAAATTCATACTTATGGTATTAGCAAGACTAAGCTTGTATTTTGTTGAATTGAATTGATGTGGGAAACGATAAACAAGGTAGAACATAAGTCTGAGCCACTGGAGGCCTGTCTGTCTGTCTGAACTGCCTCATGACAGTTTTAATTGTGGTGCCTTGTGCCTTCATTTTCTATTCTGAGCCTATGATTCTGGCTTCTTTGCTTTCTTACACAGCTGACTACAGGCATAGGACAGGAAGAAGAGTGACACAGCATCACGTTTAAAGCTCCACAACAGTTTAGATTTGGTGTCAAACTATCCTGAATAGAAATACCTTTGCTTAATATACAGTAACATTTGAATTCTAGATTTTTCAACTCTAGAGAAGAGAATTGCCAAATACAAATATGAATATTGACAGTTTTGGGGCAACTGTGTAACTCCTCACAAAAAGAACAACCAAAAAGAAAAAAGAAAAAAAAAAGGCAGGAAATTTCCAACTAGACATGCTCGTATTACTTCAACTATTTGTCTCAGTTTGTAAATTTTATTTAGTCTTTTTTATGTTTGATTGACAGTGTTTTAGCAAGATTGGAGGAAGGAGATGACAGAATGAGTAAAAAAGAATTTTCTTTAAATGCAATAAAGAGCAGTGTAACTGCTGTATATTGTAACCACTTTGCAGGTAGCTCATGATGCAACTTAATGTGTTGAGGTTAATCTGCCCATTCATTAATGCATTAGGCTTGGTTACTTTACAGGCTGATACTTTTCTCCAGGTAGACAAAATCATTTGAAATATTAAAGTTAAAACATTCTGAGTAAACTCTGAAGAAACTAGAAGTGATAAAATCAAAATATTATTAAATGAAATTTGAAATATTCTGTAGAGTTAAAACAGCAGTACAGAATAAAAAATTTCAGAAAAATATTTTTAAAAAATCTTTAGAAGATTTTGTATAAGGAAGGCATGTATCTGTATAATTTTACAGGGTTCTTTTTTACTTTTAGCTATTAGGCAGACCAACAGCAGGATATTCTCTGCATGAGATCTTTGTTTCCTAACTCAATAATCTGATATTCAAATCAAATCACATTTAAACACCTAGTTGCTCATCCTCATTGTATTTGAAAGGAAGCGAAAGGAATATAGATGTAGGACAATTCTGAGTTTAAAGGAATTTAGAAGATTCTTTTATAAGGCATGGTTTTGAATATTTGATGTAACAGTTGTTCACAGGTGGCAGAGAGAGTACACTTCCCAGTTCAGTAGTAGATGAATGAAAGAAGGCCTTTCTGAGCTGGTCTATGCCCATATGAGTTTCTGAGACAAATGCCATGTATATATTAGAATTACTGATTAGTGCTAATGAAAGAAAAAAGGTTTTACTGCAAGTCAAAATCCATTATACAGTCTCTAAGTTCCAAAATGGTTAAGCAAATAATATTTTACTATGTTTGCTTTAAGCCTTTAGTAGAATGGCTACATTCTTTCTGTCTTTGTTCTCTTTGACATTCTGAGTCTGTTATATCATCATTGGAATGATAGACAGCAGTACAACAGATCTTCAGAAAAGGTGGAAAATTACTTAGCTTTTCAGTCACAGTAGGGAAAAAAAAAATCTCTACAGGTCAATTCTGAGAACACCTTGATTTTAAATAAGAAAGGCATTGATTAAAAGGAGACCAAATACCATCAGAACAATCCAGAAATACTGGGATGGATTCAAAAGAGCTACTAGACAAAGAGAGGAAACAAAGAAAACTACAGCTGGGAACCTGTTGGACTATAGATAATACAAACAGCAGGAGAAGAGAGAAGGAAAACATGTAAGGAGAAAATAAAACATTGAAAAGCAGAAACATAAAAGTGACTGTGAAACGAGTAGATGATGCCAGAATAGTTGACATTGAGGAGCAGGATCTGAAGAGACTTCTGAAAGGTCAGGCTTAACTTCCTTCCAAGGCTAAGTTTGCTATGGTAAAATATTCACTACGAGAGATGTCTAGGCAACACTAAAACCAAAAGGAAAGCAAAAAAGGAAAAAACTCACCAAAAAAAAACCAGAATAAAACTGAAAGATGGTGCTTTTAATAGGTAAAGCTGGTGTATAAATTTTTAAGGTTTAATACAATTCCAGTGTAATTCTACTATGAGGTTTTTGCTTTTAGAAAAAATAGTATTGTCAGTTGAGATTATTTCTCTCTACTGTTTTTTTTTTTACTTTATTTTTTCATTCTAACAGTATGCTTACATTCCAGGATCAAAAGGAAGGATTCAAAAGCATAGGCACTTCAATATTTAATTTCACTTATTTTCTACTTTACTCATGTCCTCAGATTTTGTAGGGAATGATAAAGTAATTATTTTTTCTATGTACACTATGACAAGAATAATGGTAATGCTAGTAGGTTATTTTTTCTGAAGCACATTAGAGACTGAAACAATATGAGGTGGTATAACTCCTCACTCATATCTCAATTTTATAGACTTGACAAGCCAATCTGAGTAGGACTGAGTAATAGTGTTTCAATTAAAAGTTATACTAAGAAATGTTATCATTTCTGTCTTTCCTATAATCTCTTGTAGGATGTGATCAAGACCAAGGCACATGCTATTAAGAAACATTTCAAGGGATTTTGATACTCCACAATATGCATTCCAGTCCTACACTTTAACTAACACAATTTGTTAGTCATTCGACTTAAAGTAGTCATCTGCAGTTAGGGCATCCACTTTTCTCATTGCAGACAATTGCATTTCATTTCAACTTCATTTTATCTCAATTCAGTTGGCTACTCAAATATGATTTTCTAATTCACCTTTTATGAAATTAGGGATACTTCAATATGTCAAAAAGCATAGGTCTTATCTGAAATAATTTCATTCTCAGATGCTTTTGTGAAGCATTATTCCTTTTCACAACTAAAGTCTTTACAAGACTGAAAGAGGACAGCAAGTCCCAATTTTCTTCATCCATATTTTCAGAGTTCTTCACTCACTGCTTCATGTAACTGTCACACACAGGTCTATTGCAAAGTGATTATCAGGGTTCTTACTTTCTTTTCATTTCACAACTGTACTCACAACAAAAGCTTCATCAAACATCAGACAGCTCTCTATGGACTAAAAATGATTCTGAAAGGAAAGGCACCGAAAGCCTATGAAGAAATTAATGTCTATCACATTACTTCTCCCCCAAGGAATAGCCTCATTTTGTAGGCAATACTGGAGAAGAAAGACTGTTTTATTGCAGTCCAAGTTTACAGGACCTTTTGTAAACAGATACTGCCATCTTTCCTAATCAAGTCCACCTCACTATCATCTTATTTGACTTCTGTTTCTCTGTACTTCCTACACCTGACTGCATTAAGTGGTATCACGCCTGATATCTATGGTTTGCCTGCATTATTCCTTGCTTTCCTCTATTCTGGATCGAAATTTTCCACTAAATTCCCACTATGTCTCAGCAATCTCTGCTTAATCCTTTCAGTGACTACTCAACATAAGCACTGATTTCTTAGGAATAAAAAATCTGTCTTTCCTACAATCTCCACTTAAGTTGCTACTGAGCAAAGACTCAGGACAAGCTTGTATGTTGCTTTTGTCATCACTAGTCTATATTTTGGAGGCTCTTCTGATACAGTCTGGCACCAATTAGAAATAACATGCATGTAGAATGGTTAAAAATGAAGAGATTGAAGTTCTGGATTAAACAATCAAGCTATAACATCTTTCTTCAATTTCAGGACTTTCAAAGATAATGAAGACAGTAAAGTAGCTCTGAATAACATTTTTTTTTTTGAACTCAGGGTGGTTTTACAAAGATGGTTCCCCTACAGGGACTGCTGACACCAGGCAATTTTCTTAATGGCTGCGATATAGGAGTCATGTAGGTGTAGCAGTGATGAAATTCCAAGAACTGTAGCTAACCTCCAAAAGCAGTAGCAACTTCCCTAAAAATCAGCCAACATAAAATTATGACATCTGCTCTAAGTTTCAAGGTGGACTTTTCCCTGCAGAAGCACTCCTGGCCTCTCACCACAAGGAAGATGTGTGGGACATGAGCTTCCTCTTTGACCAGTTCTGCTTTATTCACTATCTGCTTGTGGGGGAGCTTGTAAGTCAGACATCCACTAAAAAGTAGAGAGAAAAATTATTTTCAGGAAGAAAAAGAAATCATACAAAAAAAAAAAATCCAAACAAATATTAACTGCTTGATTTGCATAAAGACGTGGTTTGCCAGAAATTTAGTAAACTATGCTGTGATGGAAAACAGCAGACACTATTATGGAACTATATATCTTGTAGGAAAACAGACTTTTCCATGTCAAAATGTATAAGCAGCAATAAGCAAATCAAATAAACCCCCTTTAACCCATACAAACAACAGCAAAAGATCTGTCTTCTTAGGCAGTATTTTCATGTTTTTTTCAGTAATATACTTCACTATTTGCACAAAGATACTTGTGGTTATGAATGTTTTAAAGGCAGTTTACTTGCTAGAACTTAATGCCATATTAATAAAGGTGCACAGTCTGTGATTACAGTTGTTTCTTTTCTTATCTCTTACTTGCAACTCAACCTTGTAAGAAAATATCTATTTCATTTTTATTATTTTTCTAAGTTTTTTTAAGTTCTTGTTGATATTAGTTGCTGCAATCAAACAGATGAGTATATTTGAGACCTAAAGAGATGCATGGTTTTCCAGGTTGATTGATTTAATTGTATTGGTTTAAATAAAAAAAATTCCTTCAAGATTATAAACATTTAATTTTGAAATGAATTACCTATCTGTATGAAATGGAATGTTTCTTATTTCATATGGTTTAAATACAAAATCAGGAAAAAACAAGTACTTCAAACATAGTAATTTCCTTTGTTTTGTTCTCTGAGCATTAGATATACTTGAAATTCTGGAAGAAAATTATGTAGACAGTAAAGCCAGGCATACTGGAAAAGAAAATAATATGAGCTTATATCTGTGCAAGTTAGAGCTGCTGAGTCAAGATTTAACAAGCATCATATCTACCTTACTGCTTATTCATTGATTTTTTTTTTCACCATAATCTTTTTAGGTATAAGGCAAAATTGCATGTTTATACTGAGTGACAAAAGCCCAATTTCTTATATCAATCTCAGTACTTCTAACCTGCCAGGTTTAAGGGTCACAGACTAATAGATCCTCCTCAGAAGAACATTACTTTTCCCTTCCTATCTGGAGAAAAGAGAGATGTCACAGTTCTCATATTTCCAGGTTTTCTATGATCTCTGCTCATGTTGAGATGATCTAACAACACATTTAAGGTATCCCTCTTTTCTGAGTTTTTGATTAATTTGGAGGATACAGTCTCACAGTGGCTGCTTCATCATAGTACTTGTCATTGCTTTCCTTCCACCAAATCCCTACCAAAGAAGTGGTATTATGAGTCACTTGATGATGATGATGATGATGATGATGATGATGTTCTGTTATTACTGTATCTTACTTTATTTTCAATTATCAAACTATTCTTATCTTAACATACAATTTTTACTTTGATTCTCCTCCCCATTCCACTGCAGAAGGATGAAGAGCGAGAGGAGGTTGATCTGCTGTGTCATGTTTTGTCTCCAGCTGGCTTGAGCCACAACAGTGGCTAAAGGAAATCAGCTTGTGAGAGACAATGGTTTGCCTACAGCTGCTTGTGGGAGTGCACTTCACCTATGTCAGCTGTCTACATGACAGCCAAAACTGGCAAACTTTCTCAGTGTTAGCTTTAAAGAAAGTTCTGTGGAGTACTAAGAGCAGGTCAGAGTGGTAAAGATGAGAGCCATGTGCAAAGAAGGAAGAGAAGTCTTACAAGACTGAGTGTCATAGCAATGAAACAGCAAAAAAAGGTTCCATATAGAAAGTCGTAAAGTGATACCAAAAGAAACCATTTAACCTGTAAAGTACAAGGATCTGAATTCATAACAAAAGACATAAAACCTTAGGATTTTCCATGAAAATAAAGTCTCAGAGCTTGGTAGTGGACCAAAAATGTACTCAAATATTTGAAAATAATAGGAAACAAAAGGAGAGAAAGAAAAATAGTGAAATCACTGTGTAAATCTATGCTTTTCAAAAACATTGAATACAGTGTGCAGGACTGGTCTTCTTAGGCCCAAAATGTACTCAATAGAACTGAAAAAGATTCAAAGAAAGACAAAACCGTTTGATAAAATAAAAGATCCTACATATAATAGCTGGGAAAACATTCTCTGCAGCCAGATTAGACACCACACAAAGAAAATACCTAAAAAATTGTCATGGAGAGTGTGAATAGGAAATTATTGTTCACTGTCATTCCTATTACAAAATTCAGAGATTATTACATGGACATAGTAAAAGCCAAGCTCAAACCAAATAAAAGAGCATAGTTTTTAATAGGAAAAATAACAGACCTTTTCTGACCATCAGTTATTGTGTACGTAAAAATATCTGTGACCATAAAGAAAAAAGATGCAAAGTTAAAGTTGAATCAGGTTTAGGAAATCCAAAAAGCACAGTATAAATTGATGACAGGAGAGTGACAGAGGGAGCAATAATTTGTTTAACTTATTCTTCTCTAGGCATAGCTTGTGGCCACTGCCTGGTAGAGCCACACCTGCCTACCAAGTCTATGCACTTACCAAAGACCTGTTATAGTCACTTTGATCCTCCATCTTCCACAGATGCAATTCTTCCCACTGTGCATTCCTACACAGACTTGTTTTATCAATATAGGTTATGGAAGCTGTGTTCAACATCGAGCACTCAAAGCTGAAGTGAAAACTCAAAAGACTGAGTAAAGTTTTCATTTTAATTGTCTCTCAGTGTAGAATATTACTCCTCACTTGCATCAGTGTGTAATAAATGCAGCAAGCATTAAATACAGTGTAATTCTGGAAAATCTAAGAACCTCTAAATATCAACTTCATGCTGGACCCTTATTATATATTGAAGACTTTTTATCTCATTTAAGTGTTTACTGTTAAATTACAATTAACTGTTACTCTTTTCAGCTCTTTAGCAGTTTCCTAGGACTAAGTTTTCTTAGGCCTAAAGAACTCTGTGATTATCCTGCTTTCAGGGATTTGCCATCAACAGAGTCACCAGCCATTGGCAGCATTCCATCAATCTCTCTGGATCTTTCTGAGTCTTCCCTTCGCTGGTGGTTTATTAGGCAGCCATCTCTCAATCCTTTTGGTTCTTTCCACAGGCTTGCCCTCCTGTCCTGGATGAATGATAGGAAAGTCAATTTTCCTGTTTTTTCAAACCAAGACTTTCCTCTACACCTCCATAGTTTTCTATCTGGTGGTCAAAATCATGAGCCACCAAAGTAGGCACTGCAGATTCTCTGATATGCACTGGTCTGTTGAAAGGATTTTTTTTTTTTTTAATGTAAGCATAAAGGAGATTTTTTTCCTATTTAAAATGAATAAATAAATGTACTTTTATAAATTTGTTTATGCATACCAGTAGGGAATATGTCTTTATGGATATTATTGAAAAATGAACTTCTCTGCATCCTTGTGACTATTTGCCCAGCAGGTGCTTCAGACTGACATCCTCATCACTGATGATGATTGATATTGCTGACAAAAAGAGTGGATGTTTTCAATATGCCTTGTTTCTTTCTCTTAAATGAAAGATTTTTTAGAGCTTCAGGTTTCTACAAAGTTGAAACTTGTCACTGAAACTTGTCACAGAAACTTGTCTGGAATACTACATGTACAGTTGGAATTTTGCAAGCTATTTTCTTTAAAAAGTACATGGACAGGAGTTGAACTGGAAGTGCTGGGGATCCATCTCAACATTATTCATAGCAAGTTTTAAATTACAATGCACTTAAACCTGAGTCTTTTCTATGACACTGCTTGTTTACCTGTACAAAAGAAGTTGTCAATTCTCAAGTGAATAGGCAAGAGTTTTTTTAGGCTGACAATGTTTCTCATCATAGATGTTGAGGGCTGTAATGCTCTTCTGAAGCTGTTCATCAACAAATCTTCAGTAAAATACATGTGCTTATGCACATTCTTTCCACAGTCCTCAGAAATGAGATAAGAATTCTGAATTCATTCCACAACAGAGAAAAATTACCTCACTTTTAGACCTTTCCCATGTTTATTAATTTCATATGATATATTAAAATTATCTTTTTGGAACAACTCTTCAGTAGAAAGGGATTATTTTTCTATTAAAAACATACACACAATCTTGCACAATTTATTTTTAATAGAGTAGTCTAAAACAGAACCTGAAACTCTATAAACAGTTTTATGTGAATGAAAGATCAATGTGCTTCCAAGAAGAGAAAGAAAATTGCTAGGTGTTTTTCTACTATATTTTTTATTTCCCCTTCAGGTCTATATAATATGAAGGGATTCTTTAAGCCTTCTGAGAGAGTTTTCTTTCCAAACCCAGGGACTTTGTATAGTGAAGAAAATCCATTTTGTTTTCCCCTGCAGATTATGAGATGTCAAAGTCCTGGTCAAAACTTGTTATCCAGTGTTGAACCCTATTTGCATTAGAGTTACCAAATGTTTATGACCTTTAGTTATTATGAAATATGTTCAAAATATAACATATTAGAAATTATTTATACTAAAAAGTTAATGTTGTGAAGAAAAATTACTGAAATTCTGAAAGGGACACCTGAGATTTATTACATTTGGTGTGGATAATTTTATACAGACATAAAAATTCCAGTGTGAAACAGGTAGTGTTAATGATGTAAAGAAATCTTCTAGAAGAATGTTGTGATATAATATAAAAGAAATACTGTAGGAGAAAATTACTTGCTGAGGTTATGTCTAACAGCTGTAAACCAGATTATTTAAAAACAAGAATAATAAAAAAACTGGATAATGTTATGAATTGATGGCATACTAACCAAATGACCTAGGCAAACCAGAAAAACAATTACCTCCTAATAAAATGAAGTGGGATTTTTTTTTTTTCTGTGATTTTACAGTAGTTTTAAAGACAGAACTAATTAGAAATATTGTTTCATAGCTTATGCTTCTTAGGGTAAATCTCACCATCTACAAAGATAAAGTACTGACAAGTAGGATGGAGGTGAGGGAATGCATAAATGAGCTAATAAGGTAGCAATAGCTATTTTCTCAGAATCCAGATTGGGTGTTTTATTCTGTGTTCATGGTGTTGATTGCCTCTTCTTTTCCTTTCATTTGTGGAAAACTAATAACTAACATTCTGAGACAGTCTTTTAACACAACAACACGAAGTCCTTTCCACAGCTTCATTTTTATGGGGTTTTTTTGAGTTTTTTTAACCAAAAGAGTTTAAAAATAATATTGAAGAGGATTCCCCACAGTTAAATGCATCAACAAACTTGTGTACCTCTTTAAACTTAACCCAAATGTCTCAACAGATGCTGCTCTTCCAGTCTCAATAGGGAGCAGATTCCACAATCAGGGAGTATAATTACAGAGAGCTCTAGCTCCTGCTGTCTCAAAGTTACACTTAGGGCACGCTGAATTGCCTGCCAGTTTCAGTCTTCAATGGCTGACTGAGGCCTTTGGTAATAAATAATTAGTCAAGAGTACATTATGATACTTCACAAAATGCTAACAGCTTTGTAGAATTTATAATATGGAGAGATATATGCCAGCTTTGTACACTGCTGAACAGTTAAAACCAAATACAACAAGAGTAGGAAATAAATATAATATGAGTTTGCAACAGGAAAAGTGTGTATTTGTCATCACACAAGTAAGGTAATATATCTGCTATAAAGCATACATTGTCAAGCAATGGAAAACAATGGTTTGAATCCAACAGTTTTGGTCAGACCCTGACCATAACTAGGAAGAGTCTTCAGTTATAAATGGGATGCCAAGGAATAATTTTCTTCCATTAATTATATGATATTAAAAAAAAAAACCAAATTAAAAAAACTCAACAAAAAAAAGAAAATATGAAATATTGTAATCAGAGTTTCTTTTTTGTATTAGTTTTCTTCAGAAAAATGCAATTTTCTTTGCTGTAAGAAAGGAAGAATGAGTCTAAAATGAATCAAACAAATGAGTAACCCTTTCTGGTTAGAGAACAGCTGATGTTCTTGTCTTTTGCTGCATACAGACATTGAGATTTAGTAGTTAATTGCAACAATTCAGAAGAATCATGTTAAAGTAACACAAAAGGAAGGAGGCAGGACAATTTTGAATTAGAATAATTAGTAATTAGAAGATTTTTTTTTTCTGTGTGTGTATGCACCTTCTTTTTATAACCTCAAATTCATAATTCATAATTCTTTTTCCAAAGCCAAAATTTTTCAACTATAAATGTGGAGAACACTTAAATTGTCCAGACAGAAAAAATCATTGAGTAACATCTGAAAAGCCTTCTCCAGGCATTGCTTACAGTATGAATTAAAGTTTTTACTAATATGGGAATAATTTGAATAAGGAAAAGTCATATGGGATTAAAAAATATATTCAATTGGGATTCATTTTTTTGATTCTTCAACTAATTCACTTTATTTCTTGTCACTTCTTTCCTTGTAAAGAAGGTTTTGTGATTTAAAACACTTTAGTTCCCAGCCCTGGTAAACACAATTATATAATGAGCTCTTAAAGAAGCCTCCATAGGTGTTGCAAATAGAGGCAGCAACCAGAAAGGTGGGAAAACACAATAAAGAAATAGTGCAAGAAACAAGCACTAAACCCAGATTCTGGGTTATTACAAACATTAGCATTTGGTTTTATTTATAGCCAATTAATATTAGATCACCAGACATGGAGCATGTTTATGAATATCACCTGACTTATTGCACTCTACACATAAAAGAAAAAGTGTTCAGGAAACTCTGATGACCTCACCCCACAGATACAACTGACACCATTCTGCAGGACTGCATATCTCCCAAATGCAGTGTTTAGAGCACAGAGATGCTACACACTGTATATACATTTTAAAGAAAAAAAATTTAAAAAAAGCACACTGATTCTATCAGAGGAAATTGGATGGTAACATTGAGCAAAACTAGCAAAAGATCGAGGTATATTTGCTAAGTACATCTTTTGTTTTAAAGCTTTCCTCAGGATTTACCACTCATCTTCAGATTCTTCACTGACATAAAACTTTCTTACTCATTTTCACTGTTGGAATAGGAGAACAAATTGTTTTGCAGGGTGCAATGGCCAGTGCTGTGTGGTGAGAGCCCTGCATTGCTTAAGGAGTTCCCATACAAGGACCCTGAAAGCAGCAAAATGCAGAACAATTCCACTGTGAAGACATGCTTTCTCCTTGCAAATCCCTCTGAATTCTCAGATATAAATAAGCCATTTGCCAAAATTTTAGATCCTTCTCAAAATTCTCCCTGGTGAAAAACACATACAAAATTGGGACTGGCTGTTCACTTTGAGGGCACAAAGCTGTCACAGTGGTACATTTGCTGGGGCCATTCCCTAAGTGCATTCACAGATGGTGACTATATCACAGACACCTGCTGCAAAGTAGGCTGTTGCAACAAATAAACAGCACTGGAAGAGAAAAAAACATGGTAGATTTGCTAGTTTTACTATCCTTGCATTACTACATTAAACAAAAAATAAAAGTCAAGTCTTTTTTGTTAATCAGTTTCGAGTGCTGTGTAGCCAGTCACAACATGAAAAATTATTCTTCCAATTATTCAAGTGTTCAATTTTAGCTATGTAAGTTGCATACTTGTGAATTAAGTGAAATACATTTTAAATTCACTGATTTTGCAGTTTCAAAAATTTCCAGAACTATCAAATTATCCTGCATTTTTCAACGCCCTGAATATTTACGGATTAATCTCAAGGGGTTGATTTGGCTCTTTGTTTTTGTTTTGTTTGTTTTGTTATGTGCACTGGGTTTGTTTTTTCTGAATTTTTTAATCAATTAATCAAGAGTGGACAATGAGAATCTTACGGGAGCGTATCCCCCTTCCAACCAATGCCATGTTACACTCTGCAGGCTCTTTTTATCAATACTATATGAAAGTACACAAACAACCAAATGAATTTTCCATATTTTGCTATAATCATTAATGGAAAAAACACCACTCTTTTATGTCTTTTGATGCTTTAAAGGACTGCAATTCCTGTTTTAATATATGAAGGTTCTGAGCACATTTGCATGTGTGAGCATGCTCATGTATATAATTTCATATAGAACCCTAGTCAATACAAAATTGTAAATGGTTTTCTGTTTATCCTTGCTCAATATAATTCAAATTTGTTTAGCTCTTCTAGACTGAAAAAAGATTATACCAGCCAGCTTCAGCTGCTTAAATGCAGTATAAACATGTATATGCCAGGCTAGTTAAAGGGAAATCATGTCGTTTACCCCTTCCTCATAAAGTCATTCTCTTAAGGAATGTAAAAGCAAATTTGAAATAGTGACCAAATTTGTGGTCTGAGAAAGCAGCTTCAGGTGACCCTGCTTGGAGCAGTGGGACTGGAAGAGGTGATCTCTAGAGATGCTATCCCGTGTAGCTGTGATACAGTGCTTTCAGTGCAGAGGTCTGATTGTCCCAAGGATAGCCTTGGGACTCCAGACAAGACATTGAGGAATGGGGAAGGATCACCTCTTGGTCTGCTGGCAACATTCTTGCTCACACCCCTAGGATGCTGCTGTGCTTTTTGCTGTGAAGGTGTGCTGCTGACTCATGGTGAGATAGTTGTCTACCAGTACCCCAAGACCTTTTTCTGCAAAGCTGCTGCCAGCTCATTGTTCCCCATTTTTCAAAGGTTTCTGAGGTTATTCTTTCTGTGAGGCAGGACTTTGCCTTTCCCTTTGGTGAGCTTCAAGAGGTTTCTGTCTGCCACTTTCTCTAGTCTGTCAAGGTCTCTCTGAATAGCAGTGCAACCATCTGGTGTATCACACTCTGTGACTCTATGTTTATATAAATGCTCATTATAGTGAAAAATCTTTATGGCTCATGAAGACAGAATATAGAGAATAATTCCCGAAACAGACTGTTGATTATACTGTAATCTAAATTTATCTCATTTACATAGTCATATATGAAAAGGGCTTGAGCTGAAGTCAATGGCATATTCACATACAGTCATCTGCATAATCAAAGATTTAGTTAAACCACACAAAGAAAAAAAATGGAGATTTTAAATACTTTCCATAATGTCTGATTTTCTAACAAACACCGCATGATCATTCATTCATGTGCCCGCTTTCAAGGGGTGGCTGCACTGCATCAACAGAATGAAGATTTGCAATTCACTGGCAAGGAAGTATTAATGTAAAATATGTATTTAATAGGCATATTGTGTAAACAAACCCAGCAAACTAATCCATGCTAGCCAAAGATGTTCAGTCTGTATGTTGCTATCTTTTGATATCTGTATTCTAGACCATCTAAACAGAGATATTCCTGTTTAAATACATGAGCTCTAAGTTGTAAGGACACTACAGGCTCTTCCAAAGAGGAAGTAAGGTTCAGTTTCACTTGTGAGCCCTTCAGGATGGATACTTATGTGATATGTTTCCCAGTACATGGAAGTCTCTCTTCCATGGCAACCACACAGTTCTGTTTCTCTTCTACACAAGTAAATAAAGCTAAAGATCCATTCTTGCAGAAATGAGGACACTTCTTTCTCTATCTCTGAAATTAATATACACATACTCTTTGCTTATAAAGTCAGAATCTCCCAGTTAACAATTATGATTTCCTCCACATACACAATCTCAATCTATGCTATTAATCTTTTATCTTCCTTTTTTGAGAAAATGTATTAAACAAAGTGCCTTTTACTTCCCTGGTATCTGAAATGATTTATTGTTTACTGCCAGCTATGTTTTTCCCTTCTCAAAGTCAGTAAAAGCAGATTAAATATTTTTATGAACATTTGTTTGTGATAGCTAGATTTTCCTGGGCTCCTTGCAAAAGAATCCCTTAGAAATCATAGGTGGAACTCATCACTGAAGAATCATCCTTGCCATGGGTTTTGCACCTGTTTTTCTATGTTTTCCAAATCGATTTAGGACTATCTGCACTGAGCTTTGCTTTTGTCAGTTAACCTTTTGCTTCCAAACATAAAATTGACACACCACTCATCATCACCAGCTCACTCCCTCATTCCTAAAGCTGTTTCATGTAAACATTCACTTTTTTGGTGTCCATACATGTCCATGAGAAACTTATGCTTTGTACTACTGGCAGATATTTTCTACCTAAGCCTCTTTGCAATTCACATAGCGTTTTGAATCTCTAAACCAGTCAGGAGTAATAAAAATGACACATAGTATGACAGAGAGGTATATTAAAAACAAGGCACTTCAGCTTATTTATTTGAAGTTTTAAGGCATGACTAAGATGGTATGATAACAGCAGAGCTCAAAAATTTTGTGGACAGCAAGATGTGCAAAGTCTCATGAAGGCTTCGAAGCATCCAGTCTGACAGAAGAGATCCTGCTGGGTGTGGAGTTGTACTCTAAAGGCATCAGAAGTCGAGGTCTTTGTGCAAACCACAGATATTTTCATGTACTTGAAGAAGCACTGACCTGTGGAAGAAGACAAAGGCTATGAGCCAAACAAACGACCATGACACTAAGCATGAAAAAATATTTGTCCTAAGCAGAAAGTAACACAGAGTGACAAAAAATTAGCAGCTTTTGTAAGGAAAAGATGTTCATTTAGTTCCCTTTTACATGGGAACTGCAAGAAACATTTGAAAGGAGTAATTTTTTTGTGTCCAGCAATCTGCTTTCACATTGTGAGTGTACTATCCATGGCTGGCATGGAAACTAGAGGTCCTTCTAGGTCTGTTATTCTAAAATATTTTTGTTGATTTGAGCTGACCAAAACAATGGCCAGTATGAGCCAGTTGCTTTGCCTAAAGTGTGTGGAATGATACTATTTCACCACAGGAGGCACTATGCCTTAGTCTACAAAATTACAGCTCAAGACTTTTCCTAACTATAGATTTTAAAATTAAACCAGAAAATAGTTTTTTCCATTGCCTATGAAAAGAAGTTTGACATTCTACCTTGACAGCAAAATTATTCCTAATAAGATGGAGCATATAATTTAAAAGGAACTATATATCATTTAGCTATGGAAATGTTGTAGATCTAACCTCTGGATCTGTAGCCTTCCTGGCTTTTGTACTGCTTGTGTAGGCTTTTGGTCATTATTGCATTCTGTATTACCTAATATGCTCCTGAAAGAAGAAATTTACCTATTACAGTAAGAAATACCATTTTTTTATTTTTCACTGAAGTCCACTTTCTCTAATAATCAAAATTTTCCTATTTCTTCCCTTTAAAATGTAAAGCAAAGGGGCAGTTCCTGGTAAACTACTGAGGCCAAAACATATACCCAAATTTCATGCTTTGCACAGAAATTTCATTAGCAGTTTTAACAGGACTTCCTGAAAGACAGTCCACATAAAAGATTCAGATTTTACTATAAATTAAAAGATGCATTGCAGCTACAGGAGTCATCTAAATTGATGAGCCAGTTTTAAATACCTTTGTAGTATGCACAAGTAGCATATTTCTAACACAGTCATAATAGATTTTACCTCTTCATGAAGCAGGACTTGATGTTGGATTCCTGATAAATCATTTCTGTGTAGCAGGACCATAATACTGAGGAAATTATCCATCTTCATGGATTTCTACCATGAAGATGGATAATTTTCATTTTTCAGAAAATTCCCAAATACCATATGAATATTTTATAGTGATGTTTAGCATTGAGCACCCAACCCAACCTTATAAATGACTCTTCTGCATAATTAGCACATTAGTTACTCTGTAAGATTGAGTCTGATGAATTATTCAAACACAGTTCTGCAGAGATTCTGGTTGAGGGTCCTCTGTAAGGGCACATTAAAACTATCCTGTTAAACTTTGAAATAGTAGGGAGGGAAAGAAATACAGTAGAAAGAGGAGAGAGACACTAAATATATTGCTGTATGAAGAACACCTTGAAGTGCAAGGGAAGATATCTGCAGGAAAGGGAAATGTATGTTACAACAAACAAAAATTTTTCTTTAAGTCCTCAATTAAAAAATCTTTATGAGGACACACAGCAACTTTCTTTGTAGTCTCCAGTGGAGCCCAGTAAAGGAGGTTTGAAAAAGCCAAATGAGTGAATTGTCTCATTAATTTGATTTGCACATTTCTATCTCTCTTTTCATAGTCTGTTTCTGGGATAACTTTACCTTCTGAGACATTCTGATTCTTTGGAATAAATGTTTAGCTCATGAAATGCTTGCAATTTTTTTGTTTGATACCTCTGCCTGTGTTTAGTTTCCATTATAATTTGAATAAATTGTCAGAGACCTCAAATTATTTTGTTGGTTTACTGTATGAACATTGGTAACTGGTAAAGTGTTACATAAGGGCACTGTACTTTAATTTAGAGAGAGTGGCACATGCCTGTTTCATAGGGAATTGTAAGAGCATTCTAAAACACTTGTTTTAACTGCTTTGCTTATTTGCCTTCTTTTCAGAACTGTTTGACTGACATTTTACTACTAGAAATCTGTGTTACTGAAGCAGGTTTAGGAGAAACACAATATTCACTTTGAGTGAATACCTACTACCAATATATGGGTCAAATTTATTAGATGCATTTATATGACAGCTCTACTTGGTTGTTTTAAGGTCTTTCCCTCCTAGTTTACCCGTAAAGCTATTTTAAACCCAAGGTATCACCTCAAATTTTTAGGCATCCCCATATGCACCTGCATAGGTCCAGACAAGAACAGGAGTTCAGTCAGCAGCCACTTCAAGTCAAAGACACGAGGATATTTTGCAGCTGTCAGCCCTAACCAATACAAATGATACTGAAGCCAGAAAACGGGAAAGAGCCTAGTTCTAATAAGACCACATCTTGGTTACAATGAAGCTCTCAAACCAGCAGTTTTCTTATAAAATGAATAATATATGTTGGTGACAGAAAGCTACGATTTTACTTGGAGCTGTTTCTAGAATTTAGGAAAAAAATCCTGTCTACTCCTTCAAAACACAAAAAGCCCTTGGATTTTGGGGACAGTGTTTACCCATTTCATCAAGGTCCTTGCATTTGTTGCCACACATAAGATTTCTGATTTTGGTTTCATTAAGGATACACGTCCTTATCATACTGTCTCTGAAACTTTATGAGTGATACTGGTGAGGCCATACCTGAAGTGCTGTGCCCAGTGCTGGCCTCCCCAGTACAGGAGATACATCAATATACTGGAGAGACTCCAGTGGGAGGCCAAGAAGGTGATTTAGGGACTGGAGCATCTCCACTATGAGGAAAGGCTGAGAGAGATGGGACTGGAGACAAGAAGGCTCGAGGGGCCTTGATGTACATACCTGGAGGAAGTATGCAAACAAGACTGAGATAGGCTCTCTTTGGTGGGTCCAGTCCCAGGACAAGAGGCAAAGGGCTGAAAACAGAAAGAGAAGAGATTCTGTCTAAACATAATAAGAGTATTTCACTGAAAAGTTGACTGAGCACAGGCACTGGTTGTCCACAAAGGTTATGGAGTCTCCATCCTTTAAAGACACAGTCCTCCCCAGAAATCTCTTTGAGTTACTTATGAAATGGGTAAATTCTGCTAAACCCTTTAATATTTGTTTCCAAAAGTTGTCTTTGTCACTTTCTCAAAAAAAAAAAAAAAAAAAAAAAAAAAAAAAAGGAGGTTTCCACGGTTGACTGTTGTGTAATATGGCACAGATTTCATACTCTGGGCCCAGATTTCTGCTTAGCAGTGTTTATGAAACACACCCATGTGTTTTGTGTGGTCATGACTCCCTCTAGTGATGCCTACATCGTCTACCATATTCTCATACCAAATGGATTAGTGAATTAAGTGCCCCATCTCTTCGTGTACTCACTGAACACCATAATGACTGTTAAGTAATGATTTATTCACATATAGATTTTATCAGCCTTAATTCACTATGAGTCAGATCTGATGACTTTTACATATGCTAGAAAATTTGAAAATAAACTGTGTAAAAAAAATGAGGGCGTGATTTTAGAATGAGAGAATTTATTTCCTAATGAGAAATAAGGAATTAATATCTAAAGTCTTTTAAATTTTACCGATTTTAATGTAAAAGTTAATTGAAAATTACTGCTATGGTGGAAGTAAAATTTAAATGCCAGAAGATATAGCATATATATTAGAGATCTCAGTTTAACTGAGCACTAATGTTAGGCAATGCTCAATCACTGAAAATTTCTGAAAATATTTGTTCTGCTCATAAATGAATGTCCTGTGCTTTATATGGACAAGTGTTTTTCTGTGAATCTGATTTTCTGCTGCCCAGTGGAGTGAGACTACAACTGCTTTGTTTATTGTAAAGGCTGTGGGGTGTTCCAGTGAATAGTAACATACAAACCAATTTCTACCCCCATAGAAGGAAAAATAGGAAAATTAATTCCTTTATCTCTGACTTCTAATACCAAATGTGGGACCCTTAATTCCATTCACAAGATCTTATTCAGAATGAACAGATAAAAACTAAACCACAGATGTACCAATGGAATAATACAACATTGAAAGAGTTGTTGTTGAAATGAGATACAGTTGCATTTATCTTTTTGCCAAATCACTGTGAGTGGGACTAAAGTCACTTTGTCAATCTAACTTCAATTTCAGACTTGTATGAAACAGTAACAATGCTTTCTGTAATCTCAGTTGTAAAACTTTATTAATCTGTCCCAAATTCAAGTAGGAGTCCAAAGCAACCAAACAGTCTCCAGTGAATTACCAAAAAACACCCCTGAGTGATAGTTCAGGACAAAAGAGCATGTCCACTGGGAGCAATGTTCCAAATACAGGCAGGAGATAAATGACTAAGATTAGAATATTAAGTAGGCTTATTGTTCCCTCCTTGGGTATTGCCTTATCTCCACCTTGAAGATGGTATTACATGCACTAAATGTGCTTAATGAATGATCAATATTCTTTCATTTCTAAACCAGAATGAGCCACAGGACCTTTTACAGGTGAGACACCTTGCATGTTCTTTAGAGGCCAAGCTTGTGAAATGAGATCACTATGAAATAATATATTCAGCACCCAAAAATAGTGCAAAATGCCTTAGAGAAATAAATCTTTAAGTCCTCATATAATAGGAAAACACCTCCTTTAGAAAATGCTTTGTAGTTTTCTTTGGAAAGATGCAAACATGCTTCTGAAAACAGAACTTGCTGGGTTAAAGTTCCCCAGAGGCAATTTATCTGGTATACTGAACCTCAATCTGTAGCTCACAAATTGATCCATGTATATAGAGCTGAAATGACAATACCCAGAATTTTATTATGCTGTATAAAATATGTGGTGCTTTGTGCTCCACCTATCAGTGTTTGTTTCTTCCTGCCCTTTACACAAAGTAGGAAATGTCTTGCATTTTTCAAGACAAAAAATCTGTGCTTATGGATTAGTGCTGTGAGAAGTCACTTCAGTAAGGAGGACAGAACAGGATATGTTTTTTGCAATTTATTCTGGTTTTGATTTCTCACTTCTTACAATGGCTCTTAATTTAAATTTTTGAGATAAAATGGCTAATGTTCAAACAGGTGGTAGGTTCAATGCAAATGATGAGGCTTTTAATTCTTCAGAGCTACTTCATAAATGAGCGAGAGAAGCTCCTTTAGTATTTAAATATGTAAATTCATTGTGTAAAGATGAGGAGAAATGCTTGAACTATAGCTTTGTCTGAGAGAGCAGCAAAACAGTCATTCAAAGTTTTAAAATAATCACAAGTTCTCCTCTCATCTTTTTATTTACACCATGCCCTAAATCCCCTCTGTCTTCATTAATTTTTAATTTTTAACTCAAATGTTGGTTTAAACTAGTTGACAATGTTGTTGTTATTTGATTTATATTTATTTGCCCAATTTTTCAGATTAGTCACGACATGTTGGATAGTAGAATTACCTGTGACATTAGCATAAGTTAACAAAAAAAGGTCACTTTTCAAAAAATTAATTTATGTATGTGAAATAATTCTTCCATTAAAACAGAACCACACACAATGAGCTCATGAACACTCCCAGAGGTGAGTTCTTTGGGCAACCAGTTGCAGTGCCTCACCAACCTCACAGTAAATAATTTCTTCCTAATAGCTAATCTAAAACTGAGCTCTTTTGGATTAAAGTCAGTCCCCCTTGTACTAGATGCCCATGTAAAAAATACCTCCATCTTTCTTGTAGGCCAGATTTAGCTAATGGAAAGGCATTTTAAAGGCATCTTCCTGGAGCTGTCTCTTCTCCAGGCTGAACAGGCACAACTCAGCCTGTCTTCATAAGAAAGGTGTTCCAGATGTTCTAGTGTTGGGTGTTACAGAGCTGGATGCAGTGCTCCAGGTGGGTGCCACAAGAGCAGAGAGGAGGGGAGGAATAACCTCTCATGACCTGCTGGCCACTCTGCTTTTGAAACAGCCAAGGGTAGGGTTTCCTTTCTGGGCTGCAAGTTCACCTGCTCTCCTGACTCCAGGATTCATTTGCTGTACACCCTCCTTACTGCCCTAAAGGTTTTGAAGTTCAACATCTCATGGTCACTGTAGCCAAAGCTGTCTTTGTGTTTCACATTTCCCGCCCAGTCCCTCCTTGTTGGTGAGAACAAGGTCTGGCACTACGCCTCTCCTTGTTTTCTCCCCTGTTACTTGGAGAAGGAAGTTATCAGCACAGTCCAGGAGCCTCCTGCATTGTTCATGCTCTACTGTGTTGTCCCTCCAAGAGATGATAGTGTCTAATATTTTCTACAAATGAGTTAATGTTTCAGGCTGTTCCATACTCCTAATTAGATTCCGTGGCATCATCTTTCTTTTGTATTAAAATATCACACTTCTACCATTCTCAAGGTTGTCCTAAATCTATCCTTGTAGCAGTCCATTTCCACATACTGTACTGTGACCTGTCATTGTTTATTGACAGATGGTTAAACACCCCTGTTGTCACAGTAAATTACTGCAAAAATTTTCAGCAACATCAGACGTGCTCATTCCTTTAAATCATTACCTAAACAACCTAAGTTTAACTTCTGCAATTGTATGGTTGACACTTTCTAAATTATTCCCTTGTAAGAAGAAAGACTTTTTTTCATTGTTTCAATCATCCAAGTCGTTCATGTGTCCATAAAACACCATCTAGCTTCAGTCTGTTGTGTGCTTTCCTCCTTGGCAGTGACTGCCTTCCTGATGTCCTCCAGGATTGTCCCTAATAGAATAGTGATTGTTTTCATTACATGGTCAAGGGCATCCTGTAATTCACCGGTAACTTTCATTCAATATAGAGCGCAGCTTCTCTATGTGAAGTATCCATTCCCAAACAAGCGCAATGATGCCAGAACTCAGTAGGAAATGAGCATTTTTAAATACTGCTTCCAATGCCTCATTTTGGAATCAAAGGCATTCTGCAGAACAATGCTTGCATCCTCCAGTATATTGCCCTGCCATTTTTGTATACTTGCCATTTTTGATATTTTGCTTTAAAGGAAGCTGTCAGAAGCACTATTAAACTGAATTTTCTAAGAGATGAACTGTGTTGAAAGTTTTGAACTTGTTCTAAGAGGCTTACTGGCATCATTATTTTTGGTGAAAGGAAATCTCCTACAATATGGAACTCAAGAAAAGCTATTTTTATTTCAATTATATACATCTCACAGCAGAGGGAAAACAGTGATAATCTGATTCAGCTTAAGTATAGGTTTTGTTTTGGGCAGCGGCGCATGTCAGCTGCATAGATAATATTATTTGTGCTGAAAAGGATTATTTGGCTTCTTGTAATGAGTTGCAAAATATACTCACAGGTGCTCTCTTTATGGCAGTCTATTTCAATGTCTCTGCCACCAGTCGGATTGTTGTACAGTTCACTGAAAAGAAATTGATTATTCTCACAGAGGCTCTGTCAATCTTACCACAGAGTGGTATTTGGTCTTGCTATGTGTTATGGCTAGCAGCCACTCGTGCTTTATTATGCCAAAAGCTGGGGAGGATCTGCAAACATGATATCCTCTCCACCATCAAGAAGATGTGTGATGGTTAGCATCAGATAATACACAGCTTCTCTATCCAAATGCAGCTTGTTTTGCAATAGGGTGTTTTATGGTGATAGGTGGTTTAAATTGTCACTAAAATTTATGTAGAAAACAGAAAAAAAAAGAGAGCCTGATAATTTCTTCCATGAGAAAAGAGTATCTGATTACATTTCTTATACTGATCTGCACTCAGGTAGTAAGGTAAGATTGACCTTGCAGTTTTTAATGAATGCTTCTAAGGACGTGGCAACTGCTTTTTCCCTTGCAAATCTGCAGATATCAGTGAAGGAGAGTAGTCTGAAGAACAAGAAGCAAGACAAGATACAGTGCTCAAATCAAGAGGTATTTAAGGTGAACAAGTTACAATCAGTTCATGATTTTTAGCTGAGCAACACCTCTGTATTTCTGCTTTGCTAACAGAAAAAAATCAAAACTACATGGGTTTTTAATGTGCTTTATGGAGTACATTAAAAAGAGAGAAGCTGAACGACATCTGTGAACAGCTGAGCCCAGGAAGGGGGATGGTGTGGTGAGGGCAGTTGAACAATATTCGATTGTCTCTGATTTACAGATTTCAATGTATTTCTTTTTAAAGGTTTCATTTTTATTTTATTTCTTTAAGTTTTCTATTATCACAGGCTTCTGTGGCCATTTTAATTATACCAATGCCCTCCACAGTTACACAGTAGGTATCTTATACATACATACCCAATTTTTGTTTTATTCATAACTTAAGTTCATTCATTCATTTCCTGTAATTCCACTGATCCTATCAAAGTAATTCTGTTCTCAGATCAATCATACTCTGATTGATTTCCATTCCCCTTCTAATATCATTGTTTCTGCTATACATTGTCACTACTAATGCACCTTCTTTTTCATTCCATTTTGGTACAACTCCAAAAAGGTATTGATTTTATTTTATATTTCCTGGTATTCAATTCCTGCTAACTGACAAATCACAAATGTTTGTTTTGTTTCTAACAGATCTTATGTGTTGGCAAGAATGATTATTTTAAACCTGCTGATTACTTATGCTGTTTGCTAAATATTTATTAACTACTTATCAAAGAAAGTGGTGAGTTTTTCAAACCCCATCTATACAGGAATGTGGGAATTGCAACTCTGCTTTTTGTATTAAGTTGGATAACTTTCTGGTTTGTATAAGAATCCCCTGAAGACTGTCCAATCTTCCAAAATTGTTGTAAATTACCTCTACATGACCATAGAGATGCAAAACTCTAAGGACATAAGAGCTCAGGTCACATATCTTCCTCTCCATTGCCTGGTCCTGGAATACAATGATAACACTATCCTTGTTAAAGCAGATCAAATGCATTTGAATCAGTAGTCTGAATCATGATGCTGACAAAATCTCAAAAAAACTGCTTTTACACCAAAGGTTTGCTATTAGAAGTGATTTTTTTGTTCACACATTTACAAACTGAGAGATGGAGAGCAATGTTAAGCTCTCAAAGTCACATGACTCTCTTAAAATCATTTCATAATTACCAGACAACATAATTGGTTACATTTGCAACTTTAAATACTATTCTTTTCTTCTTAAATTCTGTCATCTTATTTGTTGGCAGGAGTGATACATGGAGTTGATTGAGGCGGTCTGGACAATGTGCTTTTTCCCCAGATAATCCTTAGAATTTTACATAAATAATGTAAAACTCTATTTGCTTGTGCAGTATTTTCTCAACATTCTTTTCACTGCAAAGACTGTCTGAAAGATGGAACCAGTTCAGTAATCTGGAAAATCAGTCCCTAGGAGAAAGAATGCAGAAAACAAACGACATAGTCATTTGAAGTTTTCTATGATGTATCAAGCATGAGATTACTGGGGAACAAATCAGGTAACACAAGCATCTAATACTATTTTAGAAGATCTGATATTGGCTCTGCAGCTGACTTTCCAGAAGGGAGCAAGACTGATGTGCGTCAGTGCCATATTTTCACAACCTGTATGTTTGAATACATTAAGGCTTCTAGAAATGATACTAGACACCTACTTTTTGACACTAAATAATTCTACAAAGACCATGATCAATTCTGTGATTTTTAGGAAGAAATTTTATTTCCTTGCTTTGCCAGCCTCTTTTGATAAAAAGAAGGATCATTGCTTTACACATTATGCCAAAAATACTAAATGGAAACACAGACATACACATACTCAGTGATAACAAAAACGTTTAACCCTTTTTAAACTCTTGACTTTCATTCAGAACTGTACAAAGAATATTGCTGGGAAGTTTTACTGGAGAGTTTTGTATTCCCAAAGTCATGACTGTCAAGACAAGGAGTAAGTAGAATTCCGTTCCTCTTATTTCTGAAACCTGGCTTCTCAGCTGAGGAGATCTATTGGCATTCAAACAAGCCCAGATATTTTTCAGGTTTTTTCTTAGTGAATAATTGACAATACTCCAATTTTTTTCCTTCATGCTAATTTTAATGCCTTTTCTCAAAGATCTCTTCTCAATCAGTTGTCTTTTCTGCAACACATATAAAAATTTAAAAAAAAAAGTAGACAAGAAAAAAAACCTTCACTAACTTTGAGATTTGGATCAAAATGTTTATTAGCTTGTCCTGATAATCACCTTTTGAAGAGAGAAAGATACATTGTACTACACAATTTGAATTTCTAGTTCCAGCAAAATGGAATAAGGACTGTGTATCATATTCTTCTATGCTTCCCATGTACCTATATTTTTTTCATACAGAATAAAAGGACACGAAAGTTTTTTCACAGCTTTTTGGGGTAGTCATTGAGAATTGTAAAAATATTTATATTTCATCTCCCTTTGATGGGTGAGTTCTATCTATCTCTGTCTATCTGTTTGGCTATTTCCTAACTTGGTTTATAAAGCAACATATTATGCTCTGAGATGACTGTATTAAAATGTGTCCCTCTAGAGCAATATGTGTTGCTGACACAGCTGGTTATTTGGTAACCCAGGGAGCTGAAAGATGATGTTTGTTTGAAATTAATGTTTTTGTCTGGTTTTATAGCACTACTCCATAAAATGTGTAATTCAGCATATAAAATTTTGGGAGAAATATGTTTGGTTGCAAAAAAATAAAGGGAACAAACACTTTCAGAGCAAAGTAGACATTTTTCTATTTCTCTTTTTCCCTTCTTTGTTGTTTTTTTTCCATCCTACAGAAGTAAAAGTAATCTTATTCTTCCAATATACACCTGGGGAACAGCAGAAAAAAAATAAGACAAGTATCACACAACCTGTCATACACTTCTGAGAGAAAAAAGGGAGGAAATTATGTTCCTTTAAAAAATTGAAAGCTCTCTCAGTAACAAGTGATAAAACAATAGGAAATATCCTCAAGTTGCACCAGGAAAGAGTCAGAATGTATAAAAGAAAAAATGTCTTCACTGAAAGGGCTGTCAAAGGTTGGAACAAGGTGCCCAGGGATGTGGTTCATCCATCTCTATAAGCATTCCAAAGACATACAGATGGAGCACCTAGGGACAGAGTTTAATGCTGGATTTGGCAGTGTCAGGTTAATGGTTGGACTTGGCGATCTTAAAGGGCTTTTCCAGCTTCTGCCATTCCATGAGTCTGTGTTCCTGGTGCTAAAGGTTGCTGAAATCTGCAGTATCTAAACCCAAACAATGTAGCATATCTTAAATCAAGGGTAGTTCTGTGCTGATGTTTCCCTCTCTTCAATTCATGAGCCCATCAGCCAAAATGTCCAGAAACAGATTTTTGAGATCATGTTAATTTCAAATCAAATGCTGGTCTTTTCAAGGTCCCACAAAGGTTTATTTATGTGACACTCCAAGTATTGAAGAGGCAAATTATATGAAGGTATTTTTGAAGTATTAAATTCAAGGAAAATTCTCTTCTCCTGTGTACTTGGTTCTTTCAAAAGCCATGAATGCCTGAGAAACTCTAAATATCTTTAAAATTCTGCAGCAGTTTCTGAGCAGGCTTGGCAGGTTCCCTCCCCCATTCTGTGACACTACAAAGCATAATTGGATTAGTCTACATCAAGTGGCTATCAATGGTAAAAACAATACATTAAAAAAATCACCTAAAAATAATGTTTTTCAACCAGATGTTAAATCAAGTAATTTATTTGTTTTATTGCACATTTGCATAATAGGGCAAACCAGAAATTCTCTGTAGCAGATGTGCTGGTGGCAGGGAGATTTGATTACTGGCATCTATTATTAATCACTGCACAAATCTTAAATGATTTGTTTCAACAGTTTGATCAATTTACATCCAAGCACTTGCATTTATGTGCAAAATGTGGAGATAAAACATCTGTTCACACCTTTACCAGCAGTCCTGATTTTTTAATAAGGTTGAAGTTTGTGTTGAGGAAGACACAAGAGACTGACAACTTTTGAAAAGATTTCACTGTTTCTGAGAATAACTCATAACTGAAAGGCATTTCATTCAAGGCAAAAATATTTTTATGGTGCTTCTTTTGACTTGAAAAAAAATAGGAAAACAAATTTCTAGAGTTACAAATTTAATTAAAGACATTTTTATTATGTTTTGGGGTCTGTGTACAAATTCTTGAGACTCTGGTAAATGATAATGTGTATCTTTAATATTAAGTATCTTGAATTTTGTTACACGTTTCTTCTAGCTCAGCAATTTACTTGTAAGTTCACAGTGGTTAGAAAAACAAATACTCAATTTTATTATAGTTTTTTTTTATTATTTTAATTGTTCCAAAGGAGGCAAAATGATGCATATACAGCACAGACTACAAATGGTGGGATCTTTGTACTTCAATACATTCCAGAAAAGATGTGTAATCTTTCTGTCTAAGGGTCAGAACTTAAAATTGTTTATATTTGTCTCATTAATGCATCTGAATTGTTGGATTGACTATCATTGATAGCTATTTTCTTGGTGAAGGTGATATTCTAGATGGTATAAATCCTAAGATAACATGAAAGCCACATTGCCAGTTGTATAATATGCAATTTTTGTCACCACAGAATACTGTTCATGTTCATGTTCAGACACAAAAGTAGATGAGGCATAGTGCTGTCATACAATTTATAGCAGATAGAATCACAGGGCAGATAGGTTTATAACTTTGTACTGCTTTTAAGATCAAACGAAAGAGATGCAGATATCCCCTCGTGGTCTTGTGTCCTGCAGGAAACCAGGAATCCCACTGGATCTGTTGCTGTCTGACTGTATAGGTGCTGTGCTCCATCTCTTTCCACTAAGTTCAGGTGCCTTCTGAAGGCAAATTACCTCATAACCAGCACAGAAGATGGTACTGCTGCCTAAGGGTTAAATTACTTTTTACCTGCTGAAGCATAAGTTTAAAAGTATACCAGCAAGGAAAAGTTAAAGTGCTCCAGATCTGATGGCTGCAAATATGAACATCTGCCATATAGATGACTCTCTGTCTTATCTGCCATATAGATGGCTCTCATACACTGAGTAGAGAGGTACATAGAGTTTTTCCACAGGAAATAAATGGATCCAATCAGTGTTTCTAGGTTTTATACACCACACAGATCAATCTGCTACAATATGAGATAGAGACCTAAAAGTGATTTTGTTTCAAAATACAGGATTTCCAACTGGTGTTTTAACAGATCAGATTTTAACAGATTTTATTATATGCCTCAAAAAAAAAAAAAGTGAAGTATATTTTCCTCATCAAATTGGCAACTATTTTGACCTGATAGCATTCATGAATATTTCAGCTCTGAGTTAAAAATACCACCTGCTATGATACCCCTTATACTTTCATACACAGTCATCTTGTAAGAAATAGTTATTTTTGTTTGCTTTTTAACTTTCATTATTAAAATTATTCCTTTTTTTAAAATTGACAAAACCTTCCTTTAGAAGTTTTTTCAAAGTATGTTCACAGCTTCCTGAGGGGCAAAAACCCAAACAAAAAAAAACCCCAACACAACATCAGCAGATAGAAACACAAGAAAAGGCTTATAAAACAGGGTTATGAGTGGTTCAGTAATTCCAATATGAGCTATAGGACAAAATGTCTAAGGGAGTAAGAGGGTAATACAATCCAGACAACAAACTTAACTCTATTACAGACACACAGCCGTCACCAAAGCTATTACTACAGTTGCCTGAGGTGTCTGTCGAGAAGCCAGATGTCACTCCTCCATAACTTAGTGTCTTATGATTGTCATTTAATCTGAAGGAGAAGGAAACATCATGTTTAGATGCAGCAAATATAAACCCTAACTTCCACTGCCTTCCCAGCTTGTTTTATAAAGCCATAAAATGTGAATTTCAACGCCTCAGGTGATCTAGCTTAATTGTATTCAACAGCCAGCCTTATTTTTTCCAAAATATTTCTATTAGTTTTGATTCTCTTGTATCCACTGAAACTCTCTTATATTTTCATATTACATCCCAAAAGCATGTAACATATACTCTTGAGGTCATGCTGTAACAACCAAACTGACAGGCTGTGGCAAAGCCTTCATATTATTAAGTAAGTAAGAAAGGGCTTAGTTTGTTGATATCTTAGGTTTCCAGACATCTTCAAAATGTTACAGGTCTTGGGGACACTGAAAGGAAATAGTGATCTTAATGCTCCAGTTTCTAAAACTGAAAGTTAACCTCCAAATAAACCCTAACATTAACCCAACAGAAGAAATCCACTCCAATTAGAAAAAAGAAGAACAAAGTTGTCTGCATTGTCATCAGCTTTTTCTCAGGGCTGCAGGCTCTGGAATAAGCTACTCATACAACACTTTCCATTTCCATTTCAAAAGATATTTTGTTTGCCATACCTTTGAAGTCATGGCAGCATCCAGAATAAACTGGTCATTTGAAGTGCTGGATTTCCAATCCATAACTGTAACACCCAACCTAATCCTAACACATATATAAAATAAAAGCCCCATCTATACAAAATAAATGACAAAAGATATTGGCTTATAAGAGAAAGAATGTTCTTGTCAGCTGAAGCCAAGGACTTATATTCTCTCTTGTTCTACTGATGAGTTTTCTAACCATAAAACAAGGTTAGGGTTTGGGATTAGTGTTTGGAATGTATATATATCTGCCTAGTTTATTGCTTTATGCTATACACCCCCAAATACAGGAAGAGATCGGGTATTGATTGGCACCAAGAACTTCTGCTACTATTTTTAATGGTGTAATATTTCTTCTAGTTATAGCTAAAGTTAAGACAAGGGCAAGCAGACAAGAGTGTGCATACTGCTTAAAGCCAAGGATTTCTTTTCTTCTTCCTCTTCTTTCAATTGGTCTTGTGGGCATAGTTCAGTCTGGGGGGAAAAAAGTCTCAAGAACAATTTTTCAAAATCAATTTTTCATGGACTTAGAAATAAGAAAGAACTAGAGGGCCTTTACCTGGGTTCTTTTTTATAAATTTTTTTTGGATATGAACAGATTTGGCCTCATTTAAACAACACAGTGATTATTTTGAATATGAGTTTTAAGTAGAATGCAGTTTTCATCATTGAATGGTTTGGCTTGGAAAGAACCTTAAAAAACACCTTGCTCCCATGCCCTGCCATGGTCAAGGACATTTGCTAGACCTGATTCCTCAAAGCCCCATCCAGCCTTACCTTGAGTGTCTGCAGAGATGAGGCACCATAACTTCTCTGGGAATATGTTCCACTCTCCCCACACTCTCAGTAAAAAATACCTTTCTAATATCTTACCATAATCTACCCTCCATCAGTTTTGAAACATTTCCCCTTGTCCTACCACTACACTCCCTGAAAATAATCCCACTCCAGTGCTCTTGTAGGCCCCCTTAAAATACTGCAAGGCCACTAAATTTACATTCCTTTAGCTCAAATGCAATTAGTCAGTTTTCATTCATAGAAAATAAGGAAGGGCCCAAGCTCTATTGACATATAATGATTCCTGGGTGGTGGAAATATTTGATGAATTTAAAAATCCTTACTGTAGCCCATAATAAAGAGAAACTTTATTTTTTACCGATTTTTGCATATCTGAAGCTGTTTAACCAAAATATGGCAATATATTTACCTTTTTCTTTCCCTGAAAATGGATGAAAAAATTATTTGAATTCAATCAGGTTTTTTCATTTTTTTCCTAAGCAGTTATTGCTCAAGCTGAAAGCTTCCATTCTTGTAATGGCTCAGAAGTAATCGTTTGAGGTTTGGAAACTGAAATATATGGCTAGCTATTAAATAATGTAATTTGGTGGGAATAGAGAGGAATATGGAGAGGGCTTAATCTCAGTTTCCCAATTCAAAATAGGAAATGTACTGTTGTTTTCATAAATAGACCAATGTTTAAAGAAACAGGTGTGTCATTCAAACTTTATAGGTTCACAGCCTATGGGTGGACTGAAATCTGCAATCATTAAGTCTGCTTCATGTATTCTTCTCGGGTCTGAATTTAGGCATAGTGAAACATAGAACAGATTCCTTTTGTGTGAGGTAGGCCTCTTTCTAATCTAATAACAGTGAGTTTAGCTGAGGAGAGTGCTGTCATACTTGTTGAGTTTCAACACCTATTACATTCTCTAGACCTTTGTTTTTTCACCAACCTGGTGTTTGAGACAGGCACAGAGAATGCTACTAGCCCGTGACTGCTGAATTATGCAGGCTCAGGGCTGCACAAGGGGGCCTCTCCCTACAGTCTAAATGTGACAAAACATATGGATTCCCCAGGTGTGTCTTGTAGCCAGGGCCTGTCCCGTTGTCCCAGCCATGAGCAGGATTGGTGGGGAGAAATTAGGACAGACAGATTGTTAGGAAAAATCCCTAGTGATGAGATCTGTCTGAGAAGAAGTTGGGGAATGAAGTCAGTGTGTCCAGGTCAGAACCAGTCCTGGAGACCATAACGAGGGTCAGACACAGCACCACAATTTCTGGGCAAGTCTATTGGTACATCCAAGTTCAAGCTGGGGAGTTTATTGTCTGGGTCAAGTTCAGGGTCCAGATCAACAAAAGTGCATGACTGTGACATAGTTTGAACTCTATTTCAGAGGGAGACCTCTGGCTTTTCCACATCTATTATTTGGAAGGAGTCAGAATAAAAGTAATTTCCACCATAATGGGGGTTATATATGACCATTTTTGTTGAAATGGGTCCAATATGACTTCCTTGGCATTTCTCATTTTGCAATATAAAATGGCTACACTTGAAATTTTAAGAATCTGCAATCATAATTAGACTGTGGCTCTTCTTTTAAAAATGTTATATAGTGAAAATGGCAGTATAACTTATTTTAAATATTTATTTGTTACCCTACCACATCTTGAGCTTTTGTTCAATGTATTTTCCTTGAAAATACTGAAATTCTAACGTGTAAAGAAGATGGAGGTCCATGTTTTGTGAAAGTGAGATTTGCTACTGAAAAAAAAGAGATTGAGTAGTATGGAATGCACTGAACCTAAAGGTTTGTTGAAGCTATTTTTCTTGACAGACCAGTATTTACTGATATGATATAGCTACCTGATGCAAAAGGATCATGAACCTATATTCTATTCAGAATGAACACAGAAAGGTTTAAACATGCACACAAATCATAATGACTAAATATCGTTGACTAAACAATGCCAGTGAAATATATGCACATATGTAAAAAGGCAATTGTGCTGAAGCCATGCATATGCATGAACAAGATGAATAATTGCATGTGCAGGCTACCACCAGTGCGTGAAATTACCTGTTTTGCAAGTGTAAATTAGTGTTTTGCATGCCCATTTACCTGTTTGCTGTCCTTATATTTGTTGTGTTCAAGTTAACTGACTGTCTGATAATTTGTGTCTTAGGATACAGAAAAAAGAATGAAAGAAAAAACACCAATATTAATCTTGAGAAGAAATAAAAGTGAAAATATTTTCATTCCTATATTAGAGATGTAATATTCATGCCATTGAATTGAATATCTGCAAAACATATTTGTAAGACATATTAAATCATATGGTGTTAGTGCTGTCCTCCAGAACAGCCAATGCTTCAGAACATATGCATGAAGATGGATGCAGTTCATTGCACAGTTAAAATAACTAAAAATTGCAATAGGAACATGGCTGTCATTTTATTGCAGTTCTGAAAACTTCTGTAGGCCAAGGGTTATGAACCCTTGTACTTGAAAAGTCCAAATCAATGAGGAAGATGAATTTTAGGTGGATGAAAGGAAGTGGTTTCTTTTTGTAGTAAAGAGAAGTTGGACCCAGGCTGACCTCCTTCAAGTCTAATAGTGGTGTCTAAAATACTGGTAGGGGTTTGTAAGCTGCCACCTTGGCTCACAGCTTCTCCAGTAGGTGATGTGTATCTGACATATAATTAATTGTAGGAGTGCCAAAGATAAAACAGGCAAGCTAAATGAAACAAAAAACATGGAAAGCTACATGAAAAAATATGGGGATGGCGTGTTCATGTTTTGTCTCATTGAGAAGACCTTTTTACCTAGCCTGGAACTGATTGAGTCTTCCTTCTATTTTTCCTTAAATCATCCAAGTATTCCTGCTTGCTTCCTAATGCCAGAAGTGGTTCTTATGAAACCCCTTATCTCCTCACTTTGTAAGCTTAGAGAAATACACTGCAGAAGATATTTGCCTTTACAAGCCTCAGCTGGGTATTGCCAAATTTATCCATGGGAAATCCAGAGCATGGGTGGCCCAGCTGGCAAAATTCAGACATTCAGTGTAGATACAAGGGAAAGTATTTCCATATGAGATAATGAACAGGCCTATCTTCCCACTCCTTCCTTCAAATCTCCAGTTGCTAATTTTCTGGAAACACAGAGTAGTCTATGAAACCTTCTTATTGCATTACTGTCTGTTTAATAATAAAGTAAAATTGACCATAGTCAACCTATAAAATAAATGATACAGTAAATCCCTGCTTCAATAGTGTGACATTAATGATATTTTTTTGCTTACGGTTTATTTTTGTCATGCTTTTGATTTGTTGGCCTAGAAAATAATTAATTGATAACAGTATCTTGTTTACCAAAAAGTATTGAGTAAAGGAGCCCACACAAATGATGATAGCCTCTAATTACCATTCTATTTAGTTTAATGAAAGGCCTGCATCAAAGGGTCCAACCCCAGAGGATTTTCTAAAGTAGGATTTATGCTTTTCTACTTTAGTCTCCTTTTTTTTTTTTTCCTGAAGCTTTAAAAGTTTTCAATGCTTTGGGCTCTGCTGTTGTTTCACTGGTATAATGTATATGATACCTTTGAATGACCTCAGCATTGTCAGGGTTTCACAAGCCTTGATTTGAGCTAACTCAGCCACAAAAGTATCTGAAACAATAAGTTTTTAAGGTTGTAACAAACATTATGTTTAATGAGTACAGTGCACGAGTAATGATGCACTGAATCAGTATGAAGCCTCAAAAAATGATTTTTGTTGGCACTATAAAAGGAATGCAATTTTTCTTGTTGAAATACCATTTTTCAGTTACTGCATGACTGATGTGGTAATTATCCCTTACACCTGGGATTTAAATCCAATCCTACAAGCCCATTTTCTGTTTGCAAGCTGTCAGACTGATGCATAGTCTTTGTTCTTATCTGGCAATAGTTGAGGAATCAGTAATTCAGAAACAACAAAGCCACTGATGGGTCATCATGTAATCTGCACTGAAAATTGCAATCTGTAATGAGATTGGAAACACAGATGAGGAGACTAAAACTGATTACCTACCATACCTAAAATTTTCAATTTTATTGCACAAATATGATCAAAGTAGCTCATAAATTTAGGTATTAGTTGAGAAAAAGTAAAGATTACTTTTAAATGAGGTGAAAAGAAGATAAGTTATTTAAATGTAAATTATTTGTTTTACAGCAATTTAATTCATCTCCAGGGTGATTCACATCTTTACATTATTTTATCTTCCATTTCAGAGTATGGTGCATCTTGTCAATTAGTCAGGACTGGTGCAAGATATTTTGTTCCCTTAAAACAAATTTAAGTTCAATGATGAAAAAAAATTAAATAGTGGTCAGCCAAATTTCATATTATAGGCTAGGAAGATGTGAGTTTCTTCTCAGTGAAGTAACCAAAAATAGACTTCTCATAAGTTAAAAATATAAGTTTTATTGATGTTCCTGACTTCTTTAATGCCCTGACAGCAACTTACAGATAGATGCTACACTGTTGTTCTCAACTCAAAACCATAAATCACTTTTCTCTGCACTAATGAGATTATAACTAGTATGATGAACAGAAATAGATTGCCATAGATATTTCCAATAGGTTTCTGACTAAGCACTATGCTGAAAAAGGTTAAAAAATCCTATTATTCAGGAGATTGACTGATGCATTCTTTTCTTCAAACTTTCTTGAACAAATTTGGTTCTTTTCTACTATATTTTCCTTTTTTCTAAATGTAATCTTTGGCTCCAGAAAGTACTCTAAATTCTCCATTAGTGTTCGACTTGTAAAATTCTAGAAAGTCTAGAAAAGATAGACCTGTCCAAGAAAAAAAAAACAAATCTATTATTTTTGTAACAGTGCAGGATACCATCCAAAAAAAGAGTTTAGAGGCACATAAGCAATTCAAAATGCCTATTTACTCACTATATGGCATGCACAGATCCATAAAAACTATTTGATTTACCTTGTTCATGTACTCATCTTCAATAGTGATCTGAAATTAATTTCAGTTTGATTTTATTGCTTTCTTCTTTATTACCCTTTGTCTTTCTTGCATTAAGCTTACAGTGAGACATTGCCTGTGGAATACATTTGTGAGCAGCCAGAGTTCTTTAATAGAGTTCTGTATGTCTTTGGATGAAAATGATTGCCAATGCTAGTCTAGTCCTCGCCCATAATAACATGCTCCAAACATATCTCGTGATAAAAGTCTTTGAAGGGTTTATGTATAAAGACATTTGCCTCATAAGGCTTTAACTAGTTTGGAAACTTGCAAGATGACCAGTTCAGCTGTGGTGGCTATAGATTCTAGCAGGGAAAAGGATTCCATAGATCAGGTTTCAGTTTTCTTCAGGTTTCCTTACAAGTGAGCCCTTGGCTTACCTGTCTTCTCCCGCTGTAAAATAAGTCCAAGTAGACGTGGTATATAGAAATCATGTGAGAAATAAATTATTATAACAAATCATTGAACTGTTGGAAAAATACATCCAGAATATTTCCTTGCATGCTTCCTGCCAAATGGGAACTTTTGGAGTCAGTTATTTTTGTCTGCTTTTATGTCAAGGACTAAAAAGACATACTGCCCTGAATCATTCCTTTTCTTCAAATTAATACAGAAAATCTTACCGTAATAGAAAATATGGCAGCAGGCTTTAGATCCAAATGTTACAATATATAGCTACCTTTTCTCCTATGAGTCTGCACACCTGATATTCACTGGCAGAAGATATATAACAGTATGTTATGTATGTCTTGAGTTGTAAAATTAATAAGCTTTAACTTGTAAAGTCGTTATTCCTATTATCTTCACACTATCCAGAGGCTAATTTCAGGAGTGTAGCCCTTGGCTGATGTGTGCAGAGTTCCTAGTATTTACAGAAATATTCCAGCAATTGCCAATGCACACTAAAAGTAATATAATAAATTAATCTGAATAGGTAGATTGTATGGGGTAGATTACAGATTTGAGTAAAATATCAGATATTTTCTATGAAGAGATATATTGACTTTATGTTAATCCATCCAAAACGTCAAAGGGGCAGGTAGAGATTAGAATATATTCTGCAGGTTCTTAGTCTGAGACTGATGAAGTATCCAGTAGAAAGAACTGCCATCATTCTAAAATGAAACAAAGAATTTAGGTTTTATTTACAAACTAAATCAATCAACCAAATCAAAGATCCATAGAAAACACAAATACAATTAAAATAAAAGTGCAATTCGTGCATGTAAAACAACGGATTGAAAAATTCCATTAGCATATCAGCAGTTCTTTAATAATTTTATTGTTTGTAATTAATTCGTTACTGTTCTTGCTGAGAGTGATAAAAGGATATTCTAAAGACTGTGCCCTAATTAACATTTGTTTATCCTTATGCTACAATCCTAAATATGAAGTATTATTATTTTCAGTAACCAAATGTAGTTTTAGCTGAAAACTACTGAAATAAAGAAGAAAATTTGATTTACCAGGAGTGAAAAATTTTGAGACAAACTAACATTGATGTAAAAAAAATTATATACCTTCTATGTAAAGACAAAATATTTTGCAGACACTGGAGAGCAGTTGAGAGCACAATGAAAAATCAGTGGCAGTAAAAAGGAATAAAATATATTAAATGAAAAATATTTCTATTTACTAAAAGTTGCAAGAATATAAATGAAATATAGAAATAGATACAGCAATAGCCTGTACAGTCTTGAATGTTTCAGAAAATCAAGGTGTTTTATTTTGTGGCCTTCATGTATAGCGCAGAAACACAATACTTTTCTTTCAATAGTAGTTTCTGAACTTGCGCTATCAAGTTTTGAAGCTGAATTTTGTTACCCACAGACTTCCATTACCTATTGATGTGCACCATTACTTATGAACAGTTACATGGGACAGGTTATGTGTCAATCATTCTCTATGCAGGTATTAGTGGTACACATGGCAGTGTCAGGTTTACTGTTGGTCTTAACCTTAAGGATCTTTTTCAATGTAAATGATTCTATAAATCTATGATAAGTTTTATCATAAAATCTATTATTTGTGTTACTGTCTGGAAATTCCACCACAAACATTGTCCTGAAATATGACCTGAGTCCTTTCAGGACCCTGCATCCTATGCAATTGTTCTTTTGTTTTCCTTCACCACAGACACACATAGTGAGTAGACTGAGTAGCTTGTTTTATCTCACTGTGTTTTGCTTCATATGTCCCATGCCCAGTGTTTTCATTACCCATTAAAAAAGTTCTAATGCTTGCCAAAATTCTCAGCACATCTCTGGTATGGCAAAACTCTTCTACCCATCTGCTGTTTGCAGATCTTATAATTGCCACTTAAGCCTAAAGACCAGATAGAGTCAGTATCAGCAATCAGATTTGACGCTTAAGATTGTCTGTCGTTAATGCAAAGAATGCCAGAATTAAAGGCACAACAAACATGAAGTGGAAATTGTACTTATCTGCACTTATGATTCAGGAAGAGAAGAAATGAGATGAAAAGAAATGCAAATGTTTCCATCCAAAGAAAATTAATTGCAGATCAAGAGAGAAAAATATCTGACTTTTACCAAAGGGAGAAATCTTAGGTGAAAATGTCAAGAACAGAGAATAAGATCTCAAAGTATTATTTCTTTCCAGACATTATTTCAAAAATTTCTTCAAGTCATACTTCTATAGGTTTTAAAGGATACTGAAGGATGGACCCCACCACACTCTTCTATTTTGAAAATATGTGGTTAATGGTGTTTGATGCCAAACAGAAAGGCATTTTACTTTTTATGCTTCTTCCATTAAATATCCGTGAAAGTCTTTCTCTCACAGTCTTTCACAGTCACTGAAATGGCTAGTTTGGTAATGGCATTGAAATTTAATAATTAAGTAAATGTATAAACTCATGCCAAATTATTTTTAATATTGGAAGGAAAAAAGATTAAACTAAGTTTCAGTGATCACTGATTATAATTCAGCATCCAAATGATAGTAATACATACTTTCCTGTCCAAACAGATTTTATAAATGGTTCAAGATTTATCCATAGTATTTTAAATCTACCACATGTCAGAATTAATCTTTCTGCTATCAAAGATCATTCCTTGCAGTGTTTCTGGTGTTGTGAACAAGCAGCCATTAACATCTAATGGTTTTTTTTTCTCCTTAAGAAATGTGAATAATACCAAACAAAAATTTACAATTTAATGGCTTACTGCAGGAAAAAAAAAAAAAAGCAAACAGTGGTCTAGATGTTCTATCATTTCAATGTCTAATCATTCAACTATATAAGCACTTCTTTATTCCAGAATATCTGTTATTGAAAATATGGCCCAGACCAAAACATCAATTGTATTTTTGCTTTTTCTATAATATTTGACATGTTTTTGGAAGTTCATGTTTTTTAATATAGTCATGTTACAAGGCAACAACTCTTAATTCTTTAGAGGCAGAGCAGTTTTGATAAAAATTGTCAGAAAATGACTGTGTCTTGGAGGGCAAGAAACAGCAACTTGTCAGTATTGCATTGAAAAATTTTGGAGAGAAATGGAAAAATCAGATTTCAAAAAGGGCCTTTTAGTTATTTGTTTTACAGACACAAAGAAGCATTTTGCAATCCAAAAACACATTGTAGAAATAGGGAAGGGAGTTGATTACTTTGTCATTCAGTAATATCATGGTATAATTTTATTTTTCATTATTACAACAGAAAATCAGGTTTTGGAGTTCATTAGTGAATCTAGCCTTCATTTGGCAGAAAGAAAGAAAAAAAATCTTGTACATAACAATAGAAATGAGAAGAACCCAGCAGTTTCCTTAAACTAAGAATACCTTTAAATAACTTATTGAGAATTTTATTAAGAAATACATACTTGCAATTTGTCACAGAAATGTTACCTACAATGACAACAAGACATACCCCTCTCCCCAGCAAGCTTCATTTCACTATCAAAGAATAACAATGCCTGCAAGGTATGAACAGAACATTCCTTCCATTTTTCAGCTCTGTCACACTCTTTTATGTTTTGTTCATAATGGCGACTGTCTTGCTTGATGTATCATATAGATGTTCTCACCTGCTTGTTGTCATTCAGCTGCTAAATGAGAAGAATGAATATGTATAATTCTTCCAAAATTGCATTATAATGACACAATCTGGCATATTTTATTATACATCCCGCTAGACCCTGATTGTTTTGTGCAGTTGGCTTTCAAGTAACACTACTTGGGTTTTGATAGCTCTTGCCAACTTCCTCAATGCAAATGTTAAAAAGTGAAAGCAATGAGAAAAGTTTTTAAGTACAGACTTGATAGAGGGGTAAAGGAATAGTAACATTTCATTCTTCATCACTCATTCAAACACAATATAAGTTTGCTTTAACATATGAGGGTTTTAATAAATAGATATTTTTGGTGCCTTAGTAAATGACAGGAATAGTCTGCCTTACATGTGTGGAAAAACAAACATTTCAGGCTTTATTTCCCCATAGGGATTTCATCTGCTTTCCAGTAATTAATTGTCTACTTTGGTGCCATGAAAATATATTGTGTTAGTAACTCTGGTTTTTGATGTGGTTTAACCCCAGCCAGCAACCAAGCACTGTGCAGCTGTTCACTCACTTCCCCAACAGTGGGATTAGAGAGAAAGGAAATGTGAAATCTAGAAAATTTATGGGTTGAGATAAAGACAGTTTAATAGATAAATAAAAACCTGCTCATTTAAGCAAAGTAAAGGAAAAAATTCAGTGCTTCCTATGGGCAGGCAGGTGTTCAGCCACCTCCAGGAGAGCAGAACCCCATTGTACATAATGGCTACTTGGAAAGACAGATGTTATCACTCCAACCTTCCCCCCTCTTGTTCCCCCAGTTTATATATGGACCATGATGTCAGAAGGTCTGGAATATCCCTTTGGTCAGTTGGGATCAGCTGTCCTGGCTGTGTCTCCTCCCAATCTGACATGTATCCCCAACTTCCACGCCAGCATGGTAGTATGAAAAACACAAAGCTTGGCTCTGTGTAAGTCCTGCCCAGCAATAATTAAAACACCTTTATCTTATTATCACTGTGTGTAGCACAAATTCAAAACATGGACCTTATTGGTCACTGTGAAGGAAATTAACTCTACCCCAGACAGGACCAGCACACTGATATCTAGCTTTTTTACGTGTTTCTGCTGAAGCCATTACCTCTTTTACCCCCCTGTTTCTTTTAACTCCTGTTCTAGTCATTGTAAGAGGAAGCTGAATTACTTCATGAGACATGTACAGCACCAGTTTTAAAACAATCCTTTTAAAAACCAATCACTATGTTTTTTAATTATTATTATCCTTTTAATAATAGAAGCTGATTTAATTGTTTGTTTGCTTGTTTGTTTTATTTCATTTTCTTTTTAAATCCTACAGAGTTTCTCAAAATGCAAGCTTGATGCCCTGTTTTGGGCTGGCATAGAAATAAATTTCTTCAGTTTTTGGTAGGATGCCATGGTTTGGATTTCTGATGAAAAGGGTGTTGAAAATACAGTGGTGTGTTATTGTTTCCTGAACAGTACTTGCACAAGGTCAAGGTTTGTTTGCTTCTCATACAGCCCCACCAGTGAGGCTGTAGGCTGGGAGTGCATAGGGAGATGAAAGGGAACACAGACAGGAAAGCAGACCCCAACTGTCCAGAGGGACTCCCAGACCATTTGAGTTTCTGCCCAGCAGTAACAGCTGCAGGAAAAAAAAAAAGAAAGGGGCATGCTCAGAGTTGGGGTGTTTATATTCCTAAGGAATCATGATGCATGATGGAGCCTGCATTAGTGAATTAATTCCTTGGGGGTTTCTTTGCTTGTGCACACAGATTTATCTTTATGTTTTAGACTCTCTCTGACACCCATTTTGCTATCTTTCTCTCTCCTCACTTTATCATCAAGTTTTGGTGCAATTAATTAATGCATTTTCTCTTCCACAACCTTAGCCCATTCAGGAATATCCTAATTTAACTATCTTCTGTGTCCCACTAAATACCTCGTTGAAATTTGACACTGGGGCTTCTTCGACTTTTTAGCCCTTATCTGTAATATTTTCACATTAAAGACCAGGGGAAATTGGCATTTGAAATCCAGATGCATCTCTAGATCTTCACTTATCTGGAACTGTTTTCTGTCATATAATAGCTCTTTTATTTAATTTTAAATGCTGGGAGACTGACAAGGTCTTTTTATGCTTTACTTGCTTTTTTTGGATTCTGCTTGCCTGTACTAGTACTATTATTGACAGGCTACCTGTAAGCTCGACAAATATCTTTGAAAAAAAATCCAGGCTTTTTATTAGATCTTCATGGTTTAATTTTTTTTCTATTATTTCAGCAGTAAAAGATAGCTTTACTAAAAACACCATCATGCAATACTTCTTATGAAAAAGGTTGAAATACTTCTTATGAAAAAGGTAGAGCACTTGCTTCCCCTGGCCCTTTTAATACCTTCTTAATTACTCTGAAGTCTTCAGGACTAATACCATTTATATAGTTCAGCAAATTTATTACCTAATACTTGTAATTCTTTGAAACATGTCATGCTGAATGGCTGCTGTCATGTGTAAAGAGAAATTTTCCAATGGAAATTCTGCTAGTTAAGAAAACATTGCATAAAAGGTCTTAGATTTAAACCTAGAGAAGTATTTTAGGCAAAGATGAAATAACATGAAATAAACCTAATTCTGGAAGGCTGTTAATCTTGAGTGGAAAATGAAAATAAAAAAGGTGTGTTCAAACTTAAATTTAAAATACTAATGTGCTTAACATATGGAAATCTTAAATTATGTCATTAGGTGATATCATTCAGTGATTAAAGCGTGATAAAGGTGATAACCACTTTTTTACAAATTACTATTTTACAAAGGTTGAAAAATATAACCCCCCCTGCAAAAAAAAAAACCAAACCAAAAAAAACCCCAAGTAAACCTGTTTCATTGGTACTTCATTGAAAATTGAGATTAATGGAAATATAAGTTACTTTTTTTCTTGTACATGTATCCAGAGCATACATGTCAACAACCAATTTCCTTTCATCCCCCAACATTCTTCAGAACCTTGTTCATGTAATCACCTGCAAATGCAAACAGAGCTGCACCTTTTCAGCTTATTGTCAAATCAGCATTGTCCTGAAATGCCACTGGTATGCCCATACTCAGACTTTACCTCCCCAGGCTACTCCCCTCCTTTCTTCTGAGCCAAGCCATCTTCAGCTTTATCACATCACTGCCCTGTGGCATCCATTCCTTGACATGAAGGTTACCGATTGGCTGACTTATATCTGAAACAAATTCATGTTTAAAATATCAGACATGAATGGAGCAATGCAGCATCTACTTCTGGTCAGCTGAAACCAGGCAGGCCCATCATAACCAATAATGTAAGCCTATCATATCAAATAATGTTTTCCTGTAACCTTTGGTTAGCATTTTTCCCCCCACAGGCATGACCCCTAAGTAAGATATGTAGATCAAGCAAGGAGTTTGCTGGCTTACTTTTGTTTGCCTCTACAGTCAGGGTAGCAGATTCATTCTGGCAAGCTCAGGTTCAAACCACATCCTTGCCTGAAGTTTATTTGCACAAAATTAACCACAAAAATGCATCTCTTCAATGTGCCCATCATAAATGGGCACATCTCTCCTCTCTAAAAGTACACATTGTTTCTAACAAGCAGAAAATTGTTCTGTGGTTAAAATTGCATAACTTTTTCCAGACTTGTGACTACCTGACAGATTACAGCAACATAATCATAGCATGCTGATATTTTCTGAACTCCATTTCCATCAGAAATCCTGTCATACAAGGAGTAATTGAGAGCAAATGTTACACTACCATTGGGGTTTTCCAGGGCTGAACTTATTTCAGTTTCTTTTGTACCCAGAAGAAGCCATTGGCTCGCCGATAATTGAAATACCAGTGATCCTCATCTGTTTCCCAATCTGCAACTAAACAGAAGCTTAACCTACTTCTGTTATGCCAGTCTGCTGATGTTTTTCCAGCAATGCAAACCAAGATATGAACTGGCTGTGATTCCCTCATTGGAAAGAGGCTGAGCCAAACGTCACTTCTGGCAGCAAAGCAGGACTTCAATACACTTAGCTTCAGAAGAGGCTAGAAAATCATGAACAAAAAAAATATATAAAATTCTCAGGTCTCAGCAGCATTTTACCAAAATAAAGTGTACCTTTAATAAAAACTAAAATGTGTTTGTCCATCAATGCACATGACTCAACACATCCCTCTCCTGGGTGCAGGTGGAACCAACATCCTAAAATTGTGGGATGAATATATGATTTCTGTTATCCCTCCAGGATGTGTTATTACCCTTTAAAGGACACAGTTTTCCCTCCTAATGGTGCCAGACCATTATTATTATCAGAAAACTGAGCAACAGAATTCCTCTAGGCAATGATTCTGTAGATAGTTTTCCAGGGCTGAAGGAAAGCACGCTTGTTTTGAAAACTGATGGCAAGCCAATGTTGCATATTCTTCTGAATAACCACAGTTTCTGAATGCAGCAATTGACTCAAGCAAGTTCAACTACTTCACACAGATGAAAACATTGTTTTGTCATCCCCATGCCCACGTTATCAATATGTATGTTGCACATAATGTGAACATTCCAACATATATGTTCATTTTCTTTTATCATTTATGATCAGTCTGTTTATCTTCTTAGGCTGTAAAGAATAAATCTTCAGAGATTTTTTAGCCTCCTTATGTGTTATGTATTTAAAAAAAAAGGAAGAAAAGGAAAGGGGGAAGTCCAATTTCAAGTGTGCTCCTTAGTGTCACCCTGAGTAACACTTGTGTTTGATTTTAGGCAAAGCAACATTTACTTCTGTGCTTCAGACATCTGTAAACTGGCAATTCCATCACACTTCAGCTGTGGGAGATGAGCTGCAGTACACAATTTAGGGATTAGTCCCCACAGAAAAAATACAGTATAAAGTCATTAATCCTAAAGGCTGGGCCAAAATACATCTGAATCAAGTCCTTACCTTTAGATACAGGTACTATAAACCAATTTTTTGTGTGTCAACAAATTATGCTGAGACAGAAAAGCAAGCTTAGCCACTCACAGACATCATTCCATGATCCTTTTGAGTATCATCTCTCCACTGCTCAAACCTTGCTAAATTAGTCCCGCAACAACTTTCATTTCCGTTAGATAATTAGATGTAATTTATTATAGCATTATTAATTATAATTTAAGCTGTAGTGTAGACAACTCCCCAGATCCACTAGCTGATTGTGCTGATCAGGTATTGACTGAAACAGCTCAGAGCAGATTGGCTCAGAACAGGGTTGAAGCATAACGTTAAAACTGGAAGTCTGACCTGTGATAAAATAGCCTGGCTGTAATGGAGAAGGAATATTGACTTGCCAAACCATCACCTGAAGAGGGATTTTTCCAAACCTATTTAGTCACTGCCCTTTCAAAACCTTTTGTCAATGGATATATGGATTGAGTTAATCTTTCTTGAGTATAGGTATCGCATTAACATAGAAGTGGGATAAGGGGCTGTGATATATATATATATAGGGACAGAGAGGTATGTTGCTCTTGAAGTAGGTTATAAATAAATTTTAAGAATTTGGTACTTAGATCAAATATACCATTTTTATATTTGTATTTTATGTGTTAAAAAGTGCCACAGCGGATAAATCCCTTTCCATTAAAAACAGGGACAAATTTTGCAGACTGCCAGTTTGCCAACTCTTCTAACATGCTATAAAACATAAATACTGTACATTTTAAATTAATTTTAAATATATCTAAATATCTGTGTCATCCAAATATTTAATTATTTAATAAAGCAGGTAGTGTTTTTATAAGTCGTTCTTTTCCTAATTATAACTGTAGAGTATATACACTGTAGAATTTTATAATTAATAAACATTTGGGTTTTTTATTATATATTTCTATTTTACTGTAACCTTACCTGAAGTCAAATTACTACATATTGAAAATATTTTAAAATATTTAGTGGATTTGAATTTACTATTTATCTGGGTTTGGTTGTTAATTTTTTCCAAAATAGCTTACATTTTCTAGGAGCTCGACATATTCCTGAAAAATCCTAAATCCCACTATTTATTCACTAGTGAAGAAGTGAATGGAAATCCATTAAAAATCATGTTGCCTATCTTTAAAAATACAATCCTTTCAGCAAAATTTGCCATTTATATTACCCTAAACAGAAAGAAATTAATTTTTACTTACTGTCTACAAACATTATGTTAACTGAAATTAAACTTTCTGAGCCATGCCTGTACTAGGTTAAACAACATTTTCAAATAGACCTAGTCAAAATTTCTTTTACAGAGAAGGAAATTAGACAGGTAAGGAACAACAAATGAGCTGAACTTTGTCCTCAAAGAAAATTGGTTTTTCCTTTTCAATTTCATTTCAAAGAGATCTGACAACTGTCGCTTTGAACAAACTTTAACAGCACAATATCCTTTGTGCAAGTTTCCCCCTGTCAGCTTTTCCATTCCAGCAGGAACTTAGAACAAAGTGTACACTGCCCTTTGAGTTGAGAACTTCATCAGTTGAATGAACACTGGTATAGTGCAGTGAAATTGAGGGCATACTCTCTCTGTGAATCTGAACAGTGTACTCTCTCAATAAATATAACTTCTCTGTCCTTTACAAGAATAAACTAACCATCCATCTCTTCTCATATTTTCTCTGTTCTCCTGTGTTTACTGAAAATGAAAAGCCATTTGAAAATCCACTTGTTTAAACCTAGGCAGTGTAGCAAACAATCCTGATTGCAGCACATCTCTTTCAGAATAAAAATTACTTACTCATTGTCAATGCTTCTGAAGTTTATTTATGGCCCAAAAACTTCTTTTGCTTTTATTTTCTTAAGAAAATACCTAAGGCAATGAAAAATAAAATTTAACCAATTTAATAAAAGAAAAAAATTTAGCAAATCCAGAATTCTCTTAAAAGCCATTAAAATTAATCAATTCAAGAGGTGTACCATATTCATGTCACAAAATAGTGTCATCCATACCTGAGAGACTGTTTACATGAACATGTAATGTAATGGGAGGGAGGGGAGAATAGGTTCAAGGGGAAAGAATGTGGTTTTAGGTTCAATATTAGAAGAAAATTCTCTCTTATGAAGGTGGTGAAGCAGTCACACAGGTTGCCCAGTAAGGTTGTGGATGACCCATCCATGGAGGTGTTCAAGGCCAGGTTGGATGGGAATTTGAGCAACCTGGTGCCTGCACACAGCAGGGGAGTTGGAAGTAGGTGATTTTCAAGACCCCTTTGAACCCAAAACATTTTATGATTCTATGACACAAATAATAGTTTTATTTTTCAAATATATAGAAAATATGGATTTTTCAGGGTGTTTTTCTGTGTGGATAACATTTAAAAAGTTTACAAAGCTCACAAAATATTCCACTTTTGCTGCAAAGTAGCTTTTAATGATATATTAACAAGTTTAGCTGTATTTTTTTTCCAAAATTTTCATAAAGTGCATGAAGTTCTCATTTTTCTTCTTATCAAATCTGGCAGTTGTTGATTGATGTCATTCCTTTCTCAGCTGCAAATGTAGAGGGACTAAAAATACGACAATAGAATTGGTTGCAGCTTTCACATTGATCTAAACCAAAGCTAAGGTTTGCTGATCATAACACTAGAATAAATAGGATGGAAGGCTGAAATTTATCACAAAGTCATATCTACAAACAGCTGTTAGATACATAAAAAGTATGAGTGCTTCATTCAAACCACAGCAGTGAGTACTTCAGAAGGCTTACTATCCTTTATATTATGGGGTATCTTCATGGTCTACTGAACCAGTATGCATTTCAGCTATGAAAAGGAATATTTTCTGTATTTATTTGACAAAGCAAAACAGACATCAGGAAGCCATTCCAGACTGTATTCATTCCTATACCATTTTATATGGCCTTTAACCATTAGACTGGAATGGCTCTTTAGGAGCTGTTTTGGTTTATCATTAGGCATTAGGGATAATGCCTCTTCCTGATAAAACTCAGTGTTAATATTTTAAGGGAATGCATTGCCACTGTAGCCTATTTTAAATTGGCTTTTTATACACTATACACAGTGTTGTATGCAGCTAGTTCCAGTTTAATTCTAGTTCTAGAGGTTATGTTTTTGACAAGTGAAAATTTTGGAATTTAAAATCACATGTTATACGTATCTTTATTGTCTTCAATTTGCCTAATATAACTCAAGAACAGCTCAGTTTGAAATCAGTATGATGTCTTTTGACAATAGATCTATTCCAGTTGCACCTCTTGTCACAGAAGGAAGGATTATTACATGCAAGTCAATTTTATGAGAGAAATGGTACAGAAATAGTGTGATCAAACAAATTTCACTGCACTTAAAATGTTTGTATATTGTGTGTAGCAGTAATACCTTCTCTTATGAATATTATTTGTACTTGACAAATTAGCAAGTAAGACTAAGGTGAAATCTGCATATTTGTATAGATGGGAAATATTGAATCCATTCCCACAAATGCCTGAAAGCAATCAAGTTTCCTCATTTGTTCTTGCTGGGGATGAATAGTCCAGGGACATTCTCTTACCTTAACTTTTTTTTCAGGAAATAAACAGCAAAATTCAATATGCTAGGAAACCCTTTAAACTGTATCTTCCTAGCCATCTATTATCCACACACTACAACACCCATTAGGTTGTTTGTCTTTCAATTCTTTTCTCAAAATAAATATACTTCTACATATGCATAAATATCCTTTTCCATTTGGAAAATAGTCTCCCTCATGTGGCAAATCTTACTAAAATATTTTGAAACAAACAGCATTCCTCCTTAAAACAGGTTTTAAGGAAAACAAATCAAAACTGGAAACATGACAGTCTCAATGACACATTTCTGAATACCAATGTTCTTTATGGAAGAAGATATAGAGTATCTATTAAGCTCGTGTTTATAACGAAATTTCATTTCAAGGTGAACAAAGTGATCATCTAAATAAATGTCACTGTGAACATTTTACTCTCCTGAAGCGCTGCACAGTGAAATGGGCCAGCCTTTGATTACATAAATGTCCAAGGAAAAGCACCCATCAACTAAAAAAAAATCCATAACATCAAACTGAAGGAGAAATGCTTTGTGCTAGGCTTGTTTGAGATTGGTTGGTTTTTGGGTTATTTTGAGGGAGAGGGTGGTGATGTCAGTGTATTTGCTTAATTTTCCATTTCACCCATTCTTCTTTTGTTCCAGACTATTCCAGATCCTACTTTGAGAGAGTGTTTTTTTCTTCCACAAGTGCAAAACTAAAGCTTTGAGCACTCAGTTGCTATGGAAACAAAAAAGACAGAAATAGTTTATGTATTTCAAAAGCTGTCAGCCTATATGCTGTGGATTTTGATAACTAAACCTAAACATGAACCATCTTTTCTAAAAACCATTGTGACACTTATTATCATGCATGACTGTTGCTAGGGAAAATAAGGCACCATTTTGTTTAGCTTTTTGCCCATCAGTTAACATTTGGGATTTCAGAATTAATTTTTGTTTGTAATCAGTATTTAGCAAACAAGAATGGAAACAAACATACAGTAAGCTGGCAAACATTGCAGATTTCTCCATGGTTAAAATACAGCAAATTGCAGCACAGCAATTCAAGGAAGGACACATTGAGAAAGACATCTTTTAATACTTAAAAATATATGTTCAGCTTCCTTAAGAAAATTTTAAGAAGAATGAAGAATGCAAGATGTAGCAGCAAAATAATTCCTGTGTGCCTTTCTAAGCCTCAGAGTTACTTCTACACAAAACCTGGATATTTTCTGAACTGAAAAATCCTTCTCTGGGGACTCAATTTTACCAGACACTAAAATTGTCCATTCTATTGCTGTTCTTCAGGAAATTCTGATATTCTCAAAACTAAGGTTTCCATAACAGTCTTTTTATCAGAATGCAGTGATCCAGTAAAAGGATTCAAGACCATTAAACAAGACTAACTTTCTCAGTAGTGCACCATGATGAAGACCTGAAAGCAGTGCAAAATTCATTTTCCAAAAATGTACCACACATGGAGTCAGTTTGGAAAATAGCTAAAAAAATATCACTCATAAAGCATTTTCATTTTTTCTACAGGAGGAAAGAAGAACAAAATTATGTCTGACGTTTTTTCATTTGGTGCTTTTGCACACAACCTTTTTCTTTAATATCTGCAGTTTCTGAGACCACTAAAAACCTAAAGATTATCTAAAGATAATGATAGAAAGTATTTAATAGTGATAGTTGCTCTTCAAGATCAAATATTCTGGACTCACTGCTGTCATGTTCCCTTTCATTGCATCAAAAGTACAATAAATGGGTATTTCACAGTACAAACAGGGATGCCAGGACTGTTTATAAAACAATCCCATTTACTTTGCCGTTTAGAAGGAAAACTTGAGACATTGAGATAACTAAACAGAACAATTTTTAAATTTTCCTAGGAATGAGATATCTAAATATTTATTTATGTAACTAATTTCTCAAATTAGTTGCATAAACTGAAAACTCATTCTGAACCTGAAACAATGTTCATCCCAAACCAGACAGCATTTTGATTTATGTTAATTATATATTAATTTAATAACAGTAATGCAAAAAAGGGCATATTCTGCAATAGTCTAAAGAATTTAGCAGTCTAAACCATGTAGACATCATTGACAGGCTAATTATTTTTAAAGACATTTTATTTTGAGGTATATAAGGACACAAGCTTCATACAAAACCCAGTGTGGAACATCTTGTTTGTGAAAGTGTTAGAACACCAACCTAGAAATCTGGTTTATTATCATGAGCATCATGGTGGTTGCTATATATTTTTTCAGATGGTATTAGGGCATGATATAGAAATTTTCTGATTGAGGAAAATTATTGAAACACTATCACACACTAGTTCACTTGTAAGACACTGGGTTCCCTTGTAATTAATCTATCATGCCATCAGTCAGGGCTGAAGCCTTGGTTGCACTGGAGTAGCTTAGATAAATCAAATTTTATCACCTTAGATGAGACCAGAAGTGTACCCACAAGCTCAGCCATTTGCTCTGTCACATGATCTTAGGCAAATTAAAACTGCTATCCATTAAATAATAACTTCAGTCCCCATCTCTCTGCACAGAGTCAAAGGGCCATTTTCAAGGTCATTTTGTTAATAATTTTTTGATTACTGGGCATTTTATATGCCATCACAGCTAGAGATTACAAAGAACTAGGAGGCTCTAAGAGGAAACTGACTTGTTTACATGCAGTAAATTCTCCAGGCTTCAGTAGAAACAGGACACAGACTTCAGAATACTTAAAAATATATGTCACAAAAAAAAAAAAATTCAATAATTGGTTCTTAGATTTTGGGCTCCCAACTAAAATGAAAGAAAAAAATCTTCAGGTTTAAAAGGTACTCAAGGTGCACAGAAAGGGAAAAATAATCTATTTATACCGATTAATTGCTCCTTCAACAAGACTGAGTTTTCCTCATGTATTTTATACCTCAGGCAAGACAGAGTTACAAAAGATCTGTGAGAAATAAAGCATCCTGAAGAACAGTAAGGGGTGAGGCAGATGAGTTCTTACAAGGACTGATAGAGCTAATAGCTAGATTAATTTAGCAAAACCAAGTGAACAAAGAACTAGAAAGTGAGCTGTCTTTCAAAATCAGATTTATCAGAAAGAATATCCTTATCATTCTGTTCCAGTCCTACCAATAATCATGAGGGAGTGAAAACAAAAACTAATCAGGGCACTGTGTTGTGTTACTCACAAGCTCATAACTGGCAGTAAAATTGAAAAGTCTCTGTCTGCTGTGGTGAATAATTTCTACACCGAGGCCCAGAACAGACACATCTCGTCATTGGTAACATCTGCCTCAAAAAAAAACCTGAGCCAAAATAAGCTAGTTAGAAAGTTACATTTCCTCCTTTTACTCCAAGAAATTTGGCTTCAAAGAGCCTACAGGGATTCTATAATTTGTGAAATTTTTCTAAAACAGATAAAAAGTATGAACTAGAACTTAAAATGAAATTTTTGCATTCTTCTAATTCTAGAAAAATGTAATCTTGAGATATTATGGCATGTAACATATGCAAACATGCACACATACATACATATGCACATATAGGTGCTAACTGGAAATTAAGCCTTTCATTTTGTGAAAATTAATTATTTTTATTAAACACTAGAAATATCATGTCATATGCCATTCAGTATCACTAGAAATTTCTAAAATTAAAAATAACAACCCACAAATGATAATTGAAATGTAACCTAATAAAAAAAGGCTCAAGCAGGCTTGGAATTTGAATTATCAGATAAGATATGTAGCTGGAGCTTGTCATCGCCTCTCAGATAATGATTCTGCTGTTTTTGCAAAACTAACCAGCAATATAAAATTATATAGCTGTAAAAAAAATTTTTTTGAAGTTAATTTATCTATAAGAGTAAGAGGCAGTTGGACCAGCCTGCGAAGTGAAGTCATTCTACAAATCTTTCCTCTTATTCTGCTACACATGTAGAAAGGGCTCAAGCATAGTATGAACACCTCCAGAAGGCGCTGATGATGTTGATGGTTGCAGCCATGATTAGCAATTTTGGCTGAATTTGGCAATATGGAGGGACAAATCACCTGGCTTGACTTTTGTGGAGGTGTGTCACAAACTGTTTACAGGGATGATGAACTGCTTGTGCAGCAGCAGGTGCTGCTGGTCCCCTGCGTGGACACCCGATAAGAATAGTGAGAGGTCACTCTCAGAGAGACGACACAGGGATGATACCCTTGGTCTGAAACACCTCTACCTCTTTCATCTCAAGTAGCATTAGTCACTAAACTATTTCAATTCTAAGTAAAGCAATAAACAAACTTCCTCAGAAACTAGGCTTCTGCTGTGATTATTAAAACTCAGCACCACCACCTGCTGTCTTGCATAGCTGTGCCATGCAGCAGCTGAACACTCTTCTGCAGGTAAGCATATCTTTACCTTGTTAAAGGCCAGGAGATACAGCTGATGGAAGAGCAGTGAGCTAAATGTGTACAAGTATTAATGTGTTCTGTTCTATCTGACACTGCAATGTAATTTTACATTTTGGGAATTATATAAGTGCCGAAAAATAATATGGGAAAATATAAAGGAATTTGAGGATGTTAGTAACAGTTCTGAGTTTCCACTGTCTATAATATGACTGCAGGATCAGTGCTGTCTTACACTGAATTGGTGCATAGGGGAATAACTCTGTATTTCTGGAAAAAAATACACTGATTTTTTACTCTTTGACAGCAGTACATTAAGTACCTTCCCTGTAAGTCCTCCAGTCTTCCTCTGGAGATATAAATGTTGTCATTTCTGGGATCATATCTTCCATAATATTGTTTATTTACAGAAGTGGTGACTCTTATAAGCTCCAGAGAAAATTCAGATGAGACCTCAGTCATGTATCTACGTTCTCTGAAGTGGAATTTATGAAAACAAAGCATAGGGTGAGTTTAATTTAGCACAAGGGGTCATGAGCTTCCTACTATATCAAACCAGCTACCAATGATATAGACGGGAAATACATGAAATTCAATGGAATCAGTGAACTTAAATCCCACTTTACAGGAAACATAAGACATCTTGCACAAGAATAGATCATCACAATAAATTTTCTTCTTTGTATACAATCTACATGCTTTTAGTTTTGTCCCTGCTTTTTTCTTTTGCTTAAGCGTTTCTTTTCCCTCCATGGTGATTGCACAACTGACATATTTTGTATAAAAAGCAGCTGTAACTACTATGGGGCAAACAGACAAAATTATTTTAGTCTCCTTTGGTTTAAGACAGCTCTAAGATACTTTCCTTGATCATTCAATTTTTATTTACTAATTCCTTTCTTAAATGTGAGGAATCATGTTTCTACAGGACACTCAGGATGATGCTTCACTACAGTGAATATCCAAAAGGATGATGCTTCACTACAGTGAATATCCAGAACACCTTTCTGTAAATCTAGTAGCCAATAAATAAGTACCATGTCATTCAAAATTCACTTTCTTTTTATTCAAAAAAAATCCATTTGAATTTGACTTACTACCTCAAGGTTATAATTTTCATTTTATTCTTCAAATAAATATTTATTCTTCAAATAAATATTTTTAGAGACAAAATTAATATAGACCTTTAGTCCAGATTTGCCTGAAGTTCATTAATTTAAATAATAAGTATAATTACATTTATTTATTAATTTCTGAATTTCAACTTATTTGTCCTGAATATATTCTTTCCTTGAATGGGTAACTACACTAGCACTTTAATAAATGCAAATTAACTGTGAACAAATATTTTCCTTTTAATCATCTAGTTGAATGAAAGAATATGCATATACTATGACAGTATTGTAATTGTTTGGCAAAGTTACTATTTCACAAATCTTTAATATGGTTTGGCTGATTTGATTTCTGCTGTTAATTCAAGTCAGTAGGTTCTTGGCTAGGGCCAGCATCTTACCAGGGTGATGATGTAAACTAAACGCAAGGATTCTGTCCTGATTGGTCAGCTAGGCTGAAAAGACTTCTTGAATATCCCAAGGAGAGTTCTCAGTAAAAGGAAAACAAATTTTGCATTCTTCCTCTTCTTTTATTACCTGCTACTCACTATTTTAAATGTAACCCAGTTTGGGTTTTTTTTCTGTGCAGTCTATATTACAAAATCAAATACTAAAGCAGTATTTCTCAGATGGTTGTGTGAAAACTTGAATAATCATGTAGTGCCAATGTCTTTACACAAGTGCAATCATCAGACCTAACTGTAGTGCCTCCAGGTATAATTTCTGGTTTACTGGCACCCAGTGCAAGACATTTGATAAAATCAGGCTTTTAGGTGCATGTAATTGTTTGAGTTACTCAGAGGCAAGAAAATATGAACTTGCCTGAATTCAAGCTTCAGGCACTTATGCCTATAATATTGTCAAAAATAACCTTGTTTAGGCTCTCCTGCACTCCCAAGTAGCAGTAAACACTTCCTATTTAATCTGGAAAATTTATCCATAAACCCAAAATTATCCCAGTGTGAGCAGTGTTTCATCAGCAGCTAGAATCAGCAAAGCTGATGCAGACTAAGTGAAAGGACATCCAGGTATCAGGAGCTTTTACCTGCTTAGGGGAAGGTGTAGTTTTGTACCTTTTGAGCAGAAAATTAATTTAGACAGTTTTAATACAATTAACTAGGTATATCAAAAAACCTTTCAGCTTAACTCTTGACAATCTTTCGTATCCAAATATGTTTGAGCCTCACAAATGAGTACATAAAATTAGAGAGCATCCCTGAAGAATTGGAGGTATGCACATAAAAAAAAGCTGCACATAAGCTGGCAACCTGCGCTTGCAGCCCTGAAAATCAGCGTGGGCTGCATCCAAAGCAGCATGGCCAGCAGGGACACAGGGGATTCTGCCCCTCTGCTCTGCTCTAGTGACACTCCACTGCGCAACTGCATCCAGCTCTGGAGTCCCCAACAAAAGGACGTGGACCTGATTGAGAAGGACCCTTCCAGAGAAGGGCCACAGAGATGATCAGAGAGCTGGAGCACCTCTCATGTGGAGCTGGGCTTGGAGAGCTGGGGCTGCTAAGCCTGGAGAAGAAGAAAGCTGCAGAGAGAGATTATAGTTACCTTTCAGTACCAAAAGGGGCTGCAAGAGAGATGGAGAGGGACTTTTCTCAAGGGTAATGTAGGACAAGGGGGAAAGGCCTTAGGCTGAATGAGGGTAGACTTAGATTAGGTGTTAGGAAAAAAATCTTTGCTGTCAGGGTGGTGAGGTGCTGGAACAGGCTGTGCAGAGAAGTTGTGAATGCCCCAGCCCTGGAAGTGTTCAAAGACAGGTTGGATGGGGCTCTGAGCAGCCTGGTCTGGCGGAAGGTGGCAGGCAGCAGGGAAGCAGGGGACTTGGACCTTTGGGTGATCTTTAGGGTCCCTTCCAACTCAAGCAATTCAATGATTCAAACACCTTGTCATGGTGGTCTAAGAGAATAGGCAGCACTGAGCTCAGGAAATACAAAAGTTTATTTTCATTATGGTAACTTTGTTTCTAAATTCCACTTCCATATTTTTATAAGCTACAACTTTTTATTTGGGTCATTCTAACAATTTTTTACAAAGTTTCCCTCTGGAGTGAGGGTATTCACTTCCCTTGCAGTAAAATAACTGTAAGAACTAAATAAACATTTTCTATCAAACCCATTATTTCCACAAAATCTGTGCACATTATTGCTATGTAGATAAAAGGGCAGCATCTTCTACAGAATTCGGATAAAATGTTTTGGGAAAAAGACTGATTTTCATATTTTAAGAAACACTGTCTTACACTCTTCATGAAAAAAACATTTTGAATTTCAAAAACCTGCTGGAAAGTGACAGAAATGCTTTCGAAACAGTAAGATTTAATCTCATTAGCTCAAACCTCTGAAGATGTATGGATCCTGTTTTTAACATGTCAAAATGTAGTTTGACCACTATTTTTTCTTCAAACGCCTACACAGCTTCAGAATCCTGTGCCTCTGATGGAATTAATGGGATTCTAAACAGGATTAGAGAAGAATACTTGAGAAAAAAAATAGTTTCATGTTCATGAGGGTTTTTTCCTCAGTTTTGGTTCCAAGCAAAATGAGGATGGTAGATATTCACTAAATTCTCTTTATATTAGGGTTTAATTAATCCAGAATGACAGCTGAGTCTGCTTTCTTAATGTTCCATTGTAAATCATCTGCAAAGCTTCAGTTAACTTGAATTTAGACGCATTTATGCACAGCAAAAATGAAAACATTAATCCAGAATTATCACTATGGAATAAATGTAATTCTATTACATTTCATGCCAAAAGCCTCCATGTGCAAGGCTTTAAAAATTGAGGGATAATTTTGAAATCAATCTAAGTATGAAAAAAAGCCATATTTTACCTTCACAGAAAAAATATTATAAATTATGCAGAATTTTATTAATGATTTATATACTGCTTTTGGTTTCTTCTGATGTATTAAGAAGTATATTAATCTTGCAGTCTTTGTCCATTTTTTACATGCTTAATTATCTAAAAGAACAATAATAATTGCAATCATGTTTGTGGTTTTGGCCAGCCAATGGCATGCAACTGATCCTGATTTCCTCTGAATTTTTTAAAATTCAACAGCTGAATTGAATAGAAGAAAAGCTTTTTGAATATGAATTATTTGAAAATTACTCAGAATATGTTATTCATGTTGTGCAATTCACAAACTGTATTATACCACAGTGTTTCTGTGCCTTGAGCATATGAACCATTTCAGAGTGGAGAAAACTAAACAACAAAAGGGCATCCCCTTTGTCAGGAAATATTCAAACAACCATTTTGCACTATTTTTTATGAAGTTTATGAATTTCTGAGACTATGAAAAAATTCTTCATACCATCTGTGTTCTCTCAAAAAATAAATACTCTGATTCTGGATTATAAGCAAAACAAATTCTGCTGTATTTAAGAAATAATTCTATTATTTACTGAATTTTGCTCTCTTTCCTGGCCTATCATATTTACTGAATTTTGCTCTCTTGTATAAAGGCCTAACATTTTAATGACTCCCTAAAAACCTTGAGCATTCTGATGCTTTTAGTACTTTAACAAGAGAGGTTGTATTGTGTTATTTTGCTTTGTTTTTTCCTTTAAATATTATGTATTCCTAGCACAAGGCCATCCAAAACATTGCATCAGCTGCAGCTTTCACTTCTTTGTTTCACCCCCTTTGTTTCACCTCAGAAACTGTTCTTTCAATATGTAAAATAGCAGCTCCTTGAACAGTAATTATGCAGTAATTATTATACAATTAATAAATATTAAAGCCCACTCTATTTGTTAGAAAGTTTTTGAAAAGTCTCGGCTGGTAAAGAGCTATAGAAAATCTTTGTGCTGTCCATAGAAAAGAGAAACAAAATATTTATAAATAGATGCAGAGCCTTGGCCTGGTAGAATTTTGCATATGAAATTGTCTTCCACTAAAAAATCTTCTGCAGACAAATGCTTCCTAAGGAGAGGTGCAAGGTAATGGATTTATGAATTGAAGGATATTTTCTTTATGACCTAAAGGGGGTTTTCTTTATGTAGAAATAGTTGCAGAACCAACTGGACAACACACCATACTCAGGCCAGCAGTATATTTTTCAAAAGAATTTCATTTAACAATTCTTTATGATAGTAATGCATGGTTTTGATTTACTCATAGCTAAAGAAAAAACACCACTTCACAGTCTCCAGGTATGCACAAAATTTACTTGTCTAAGAGCTGAAAATCAAAGCACATCCACCAATTTCAGTTATTATTGATAATGGGGACCAGCCTTATCAATCAGTAATGTTACTTGGTTGGAAAGAAATAAAAGAAACCCCAGAATAGCTGCCTTGAGGTATTCTGCCTCTATCAGTGTGAATATGGAACAAGGTTAATAACAAACAAGGGGTTTCATGCATGTATTGCACAAATAAATTTTTTGCCTTTTATTGGTTAGGGGAAGTAAAGTAGACAACAATGCATGAATGTAGAGCATGCTGCTTCCTTCTTGAGTATAATTCTGCAGGAAAAGTATTTCAGCATTATTTTTGTGGAGAAAAAATAATGCTGAAACCCACAGAGAAATTTTCCTGTCAAAGAGCTCTTCTTTTAGACCTAAAATGTAACAGTAAACAGGCACCAGTTTGTATTAGAAGGACAGAACAAAATTTCATTACAAAACAAACTGCCCCAGTTGCTGGAGATTAATGGGGTGTTTTTCCCCTGGCTTGCTGTGTCTTGTAAAATATATGTCTCTGCATGCTTATTAAGGAGGGATGAGGGACTACATGCACACAGAGAGTGCATTGCCCTGCTTAAAATTGCTCATCACTGCCTTGCTGAAGAGAGTTATGACATTATGGTATGTTAGGAACAAAGCTGAAATCCATGGCCATTTAAGTCACTGTCAAGGTTTTAAAATGTGATTCAGCAAAAGCAGTTAAATAGATTGCCAAAAATGTAAGATAGAACATCTTGCACTATTTTTTTCCATGCTCATGAGAGTCCTGGAAAAGGAAGCTGCTTTACATCATTATGTATAAAACTAACGACTTTAAGTGAGAGAAAAATAAGTACTTTTTATTATAATGTGCTCAAAATGATCCCTAGTGAGATAAGGCATCATTTATCCTAATGAAATTTTTAACAATATCGTATTTCTCTTTTAAAAGTGTGTTAAGATATTCTTTATCACATGCATCCACATTTACTGGTTTTGCTGCCCCATTTTTTATCAGGCTCTATTTTCTATAGATAGTAGGAATTAGGGATATTTCCATCTTATTAAGCTTTCTCAAGAAAGGCTATGCACAAGGTCAGATGCCCATTTTTCTGGTTTTGCCCTTTTCTTTAATGCAGATCCACGCAACAGAGATAAGGACATGTCTGTGAGAAGGCTTATGCTCGCCAGATCCCATCATCAGCTTCCTCTCAGCCATACTCTTGTCTAAAGGACAAGCCATAGCTCAAGCTCAAAGCATTTGTAGTAAATTTAGAACAGCAGACCCCAGCTGGTAGCACAGAGCAAAGCAGAATGCAAAGCAGCAGCAGAGTATATTGGTGGACTAGTTTGCTTGTGTTCAGCACTGCTTGTCTCCTCTTTGTCTAGACTGTATGAGATCAAATTTGGAAGTTTAGGGACCCCAAAATATACAAAATCTCTCTCATATTGGTTGTTGTGCAATCAGCTGGATCCCATGGCTGACTGTATTCACAGATGGCCGCTGTGTAGCAAGCATTATGAGGTAAAAAGAAGCTACTGCAGAAAAAAACCCAAACAAACAAAAATCAAACAACTAATGCCACTACCACCCTCCCAAACCCCAAAAGAAATAGCATATCATTGTTTTCTCTGAATACTTCCTTACCTTCAGCTGTTTCATAGAGACCTGATATTTCACTAAGATTTTCAAAGAAATTTAAAGAAATGTAAAAAGGCATTTCTAGAAGAATCGTTGCTCAGAACTAAAAATGCATAATAAAATATAGATTGAGCATTAATAACTTCCAGGTTATCAAATGTTCTTAATTTTTTTTTAAATATTCAAGGTTGTAAGCTTAGTATCACCCAGTCATGATTTTACTTTATAGGTGGTGGCCTATATACTTCTCAGTAGTCCTTATGGATAAAGACTGTTATGACAAACATTCCATGAAAATAGAAATATGAATTCACTCCTATTAAATGCTGTACACAATTCTGCTAGCATTTCCAGCTAGAACCCCAAAGTATGTATAAATGAGAGTTAATTCCCAACAAGTTCCTTTAAATAACTAAAAGTAACTAAAAGTATTGCAGTATTTCATAAGTGAATATATCAGAGTAGAAAGAGAATAGGTGACAGGACATGGGTCACCAAGCACTGGAAGCAAGAGCAAGATGAGAATACAGGACACAAGAGTCACAGCATCCTCTGATCACATTAGATTATTACCTTCTGTGGAAACTGTGCTTCTTTGAAAAGCATCTCTGCTTCCAAAAATGCTTAGGAGCACTCTCCTTACAATCAAAATATTTTTTTAGCATCCCTGTTGGTGATATTCCCCAGAACCAGAATGTCACAGATCAAATATTTATCACAGATGTTTAGAGAGAATAAAAAACTCCTGCTCTTCTTGACAGAACCAAACAGGCTCTGTACACAATCCTTTGACTCTAAAGACAAAAAGGCTTCAGGGGGAACAGCTAGATTTTCTTGTAGTATCTTCAGGAAATTTGGAATAATCCTAATATTTTACCTCTCTTGATCCTGTTGAATATGACATTTCAGAAGGGTTGATGTCCTCAGTGGGCAGTGAAATTTAAACTGCCTTTGTCTGCCGCATGAATATGTCTATTTGTGGTGAAATGACACCATTCAACTTGGCCTGGCTTCCAAACATGTCCCAGCAGTTTCAGCTTTCAGCTGCATTTAGTAAGGGATATCTTCACAGGATCAAACAGGAGAAAATGTCCAGGACACAGTGTCCAAAGAATCAAGTCCTATGTATGTTTCCATGTTGCAGCTCATATGTCCCACAGAATAAAAACACATATGGAACCAGAATGAAGCCAAAATGAAAGCTTTCCTTGCACATTTTGGCAGATACTATTTTTTGAAGCAGAAATATCTCAAAGCTGAATTAGAAGTGTTGTATCAGTTTAAAGATAAGGTTGTCGTTTTAGGATTGACAGCTGTTTAAAAATTCCTGTTTGAGAATCCTGCCATTGGCAAACACCCTAAATGTACATAGAGCACTGGCTTTTGGCTACTTCTGTCCATCTGTTGAGTTCACACTGTGCCAAGTCATAAGTGAAGGTGTCTCCCCCAGGCATAGAAGTTAGGCTGTGGTTGGGATAGACAAGCAATAAAGTTAGCAATAAAAAGTACCTCTCTTGCAATATTTTTCCTTTTGCCAAGGCATAAAGGCAAACTATACATAAACTTTTTAAAACTGATTATGCAATTATTGTACCACACCTATTGAAAAATTCCCTTTTTCAGTGAAAACATTTGGCCTGTGTTACTGAGGATTGAGTTAGTTGTGAGAACCGAAACAACAGCTGGTCACTTACGAAACTTTTTTATGAATACCAATAAAATAAAATCACAATTGAACCATATGTTGTTATTCATCCAAAAATTGTCTTTTTCTTCTGGCATTCCTTTTCTACAACAGATAGATGTTAAACATTCACCTCACCCTGTAAGGGATTAGAAAAAGTCTCACACAACTTAAGCTCTTAACTAACCATGAATATTTATGTGCTAAAAGGAGAAAACAGAATAGAACCACTGTTCTTCTTTGATTTAATCAAAAGCTTTTTGTAAATAGTTGAAAATTATTTGTAGATTACAGAAAAATGGTAAAATACATAGTAATTTTCATGGAAAATTATGTGACCAAAGAAAGGTAATACATTTGCAAAAAATGTAGTCTGTTGGACAGTGATGAATGCATGAATAAATGAGCATCCTTTAATATTTAAAGTTGTATATATTAAATTTCTTCTTTAAAAATATAAAAAACTGTGTTATATTTTATGAAACTGCTTGTGAATGGTTTCATGGTTTCTGACCAGCATATCATAATATTTTATAAAAGTCTAACCAACAAATATGTAATAAAGGAGGCAAAAGAAAAAAATCATTGAGTTAAGCAAGCAGCTGCTATGGCTGAAGTCAAATCTAACGTGAAAACAATACACAAATGACAGAATAATCAGTGGTGACCTTACAGGGATTATTTTAGCCTTACTGCATAGAAAATCTTTAGGTGTTCAGCCTATGTTTCACTAGCACTCCTGCCCATGGTTGTACATAGCCTCAATAACCAAATGTTTGCAGTTCCCTATTTTTTGGTATAATTTTGCTCTATTGTAAGGTTTTTGTACTGAAAAGTGAAGCAATGGAAACTATTTAAGTTTTGATCCATGTTTTGAGTCAAACTAAATCCACGATTTAATGGAACAAGTTCTCACAAGTTTTCATTTTTCTGTTTGTTGGATTGCAGTATTTCTCAAAAGCACCAAAATAAATTGAGAACAAGATGTACCTCTTACCTGAACAAATGAAGATACGCCAAAGCTGTGTTTTTTCCAGGGATAAAAAGCCAGCATTCTGGAAATGCATTTAAAACATTGATTAACTCATCATGTATCAGGCACTCTTAAAATTGAAATAGGTCTAGGAGTAATTCAGGAGGAATAAAAAAAAAATTTTTCTTTAAAAAGTGGGAAAAGTGATGACAAAGATTTTTTTTTATTTTCCTGGTATCTAGAGGAGACTGCCAGACTATTGCAACAAAGAAAGTGATAGATTGCTGGAATAGTGCTGAAGCAGAAAAAAAGTCTCTTGTATAAGGAAACAGCAGACAAACAAGACACATACGGCATGCCAAATTTGTTCCATTGCAAAAATTTTTTTTCTGTTATTTTTTCAGCGAAATTGAAGTCTAAATTCAAACACTTTGGGGGTTATTAGTTGCAGGTGTATCTACTCAAAGACTTCACCTCCCCAAAACCAAAATCCTGAAGCCAAAATCCAACTGCATTAATGCTTCTCAAAATCTCTTGCAGGAGGATGTTGTTATGATCCATTTAAAAAGGGATGCCTCTCTCCAAATTAAGGTGCAAATGACCACAGGCCAAAGTCAATAATATGGATTTTATTTAACAGTAAATATAGAGAGATACATAGAAATACAACAGGGGGCAGGTTGGGGGTAGGGGGGAGAGACAGAGAGACAAGACAAACTGAGTAGAAGGATGTAGTGGTTTTGGTTTGCTAATCTCAGTCATGGCACCAATTAGTGTAGTGGGTTGAGCGCTGGCCAAACGCCAGTACACCCATTAAAATTATTTTCTCCATTTTTGCAATGAGATAAGGATTAGGAGAAGGACAAAAGCAGGCTCAAAACTATAAAGGGTATAAAGAAAGCTTTATTAACAGAAATAAAAGAAGAATAATAAGAAGTAGAATAAAGTTTCAGAACACTTCTCATTTCCTCAACTCCTTTTTCCTTTCCCACTGACAATGTAAAGAGACAAAACTTGGTGTTTTCAATCAGTTTACCATCTTTAAAATAATCTTCCTTCAGTTCACTTAGGGAGAGAAATCTCTCCTGCCATTCCATGGAGACTTTTCCACACTAAACAGTTCTCTCATGGTTTTAATTTTCACAAATTGCTGCCACCCAGAAACCTGCAATCATGAAGATCCTTCCACAGTTTGGTAGTCCTCCCACAACTACCACCATGGGTCCTCTCAGCTTATTGGGGTACAGTTTTAAGGATGAGCTGCTCTAGTATAAAAGCAAAATTTCATTTATCTTTGGAATCATCTTCATCTCTGGGAACAGAGGTCTTCTATCTTTAAGGCAAGTTTTCTCATCTCTTGTTTCTTTCTATTCAAGCTTTACATCAGATCACAGCTACTTCAACATCTGCTTGCTTCAACACGTGTGCCTCTGCTCATGGCCGGGGTTAGAACACTCCATTCCCACAGTGCATTCTATGAATTACAGGGGAAAGTGTCTGATGTATCAATTATGCCTTTACTATAGCATTACAAGAGAATTTCAGCCCATGATTAAGGCATTTCCTCATTCTCCTCTTATTTGGGATTTGACTCTTTCGTCACTGGCCTCAATGTCTCCATCTTGTTTTCTTTATGTGTCTTCACCCCTTGTCAGTCTTTCAGTGAAGCCTTTCAGTAAAGAATGACTGACTATAATAACAAATCTAAGGACCTGAAATTTGAAGCAAATTCCATAAAATGCTGATTAGTTCGGTCATTCTTTTACAGTGGTTATCTTCTCCGCTGGATCAAGAATCTGTTTAAGTTTACATGAAGGAGTTCATGCAGAAAAAGAGATATTGTCCAAGTAATAAGTAAGTAAGTAATAAGTTAAACCCATGTAAATTATGGAAACAAAAAAAAAAAAAGAAAACTGTAACAGATAAATCCAAACAGATGTTTCCACAACAGCTTGGAAAGATCTGCATTCACTTCCTGGCTTTGCATTTAAAACAAAGAGTATAAAAACCTGAAACAGAAGCAAAATAGCAAAATAAAATAAGAGTTATAACTTTTATGCATGCAAATAACCTTTCCTCCTGTCATATATACCTCTCCTCTCTCATTTTCAGGAGCACTGGAAAATACATGAGCACTTTGGAGCCAATTTTTATAATTGTTACAAACTGGAAATAGTCCAGTGCAGTGCAGCTTCACTAACTGCAGTGGAGTTCCAGCCATTTAATAAGAGCAGCCAACTTGCTCATTTACAGGAGTGCTTGGATTAATGGCCCCAGCCCAGGATAGCTGCCTACAGTTGTGCTGAAAAGAGCTCTCACTTCTGCTGGCCTTGTGGTTTCTTGTGTGTGTTTGGGGTTGTTCGGTTCTTAGGGGGTTTTAAATTTTTTTTTTCAATGTAGGAAAGCTCCAATAATTCAACAGTTTTCTGTATTTAGTCCAACAGCATGTTTATGTACCAGTCTTCCCTCACAGCTACTCTATCCAGTGATAAAACTAAGAATAGGCAAGGGGAAAAAAAGTAATTACTTCCATGTTTCAATTTGTTGATGAATGAATTTAGAAGAAGCCATATTATTTTTTGCTTTAAAACTTGCTACCACTAAATAAAACTGTAGCAAATATCCAAATATTATTTTTAAAATATATTAATAAAATTAATAAGGTGCTAAGTAAAATAGAAAATAAATGCTAATTTAACAAATAAGCAACTAATAATGTAATAAATAGAAAATTAATCTGGAGTAAACAATTTGCATGTAGTTAGAGACAAAATTATTTTTAAAATGTCTTTCTATGATATTTCTTCTTTTTCATAAACATAAATGTCTCAAGGACAATGAGAACAAAGAAGTCTAAATAGCTATTTAGCTGTCCACTGTAAACACAATAATCTTGAAAAATTAATTTCTCAATAAGGAGCTTAAAATACATTCTTTCACAGGAATCTAAAATGAATTAATTATTATCAGTTATTATAAGCTTCTTCCAATATATTAAATCGGTTTTGCCTTGCACTTACACTTTCCATATTTTTATGAAACAGAACATAAGATTTTTTTTCATTTAATCTTGTCAGAAAATACCCTGATAACACCCTGGTTTGCATTTGAAATAATATATGCTCATTAAAATGCAAATCAAGGGTCCAATCAGAATATGATGGCAATCAAATTGCAATATTCAATGAAGAGGTTTCCAGGCTGACTTCATTAGTAAACATAATGAATTTCAGGTTCTTACTGATCTTCTATTTGTTTGTACAACTGTAAAGGCTCAATTAGGAAGCCTTGAGACAGTCTAAAAATAACATCAGCCTAATGAAAAGTTTCAATTAGATTTGTGAAAACCTTTTTTTTAGTTTTTTATAATCTCACTTTACTCTTTAACTGTTACAGATGAGCTCTTGGGAAAGATTAGCAAATAGGATGCATTATGTTATATTTTTTATTAAGCATGCAACTAGAAAGTATATTCTAAAAGTTTGCATAGTATTTTAAAACATATTGTGGGTATAATGTGCGGTGGTCAATGCATTTTATATTTTTGGTTATCTTTTGTATTTTAATCAGTTAATTCATGTACTTAATCAGCTACAGCTTTCTGCTTTCATAAAAAATAAACAATCAAGCATTTTTTATTCCATGTCAAAGAATTAAACATATTTTTAAAATTTAATCCTGAAAATATATATTTTTTAAACTATGTTCCTATAATTAAAACTTTTAAAAAGTCTGATTTCATGTCTGATTTTATCATGCACACAAAAAGAATGGTAATATTTGTGGGTTTTATTACTCAAGATGTATCCTCCTACTGCCAAATTTGGGTTCAAGCAATCTGTGAATTCACTCAAACAAAGACTCATGGTAGTAACATGGCAGGCAGGACATCACAGAAAGCAGAAATCTTTGGGACTGAGTAGGCAGTGGAAGCATCTAAGGATTTCTTGGTCTCCAAAGGTTAATTGGGCACCATAGTGTCCCAGAGTATTTACCAAGCCCTTTTCAGAGCTTCCAAACTTCAATGTGCCAGCTTCAGGGGCTCTTATTTATACACTTAGACCTTGGAGCACAGCACAACAGAATCCATCTTTGGAGCCAAGGATTGTAGGGATGTGGCTGCTGTCCAGCTCATGGGCTGGAGGGCACACACACCATTGACAGCAGCTCCCTGAAGTTATCAAGAGAGAAGGACAATTCATTCTCTCTGCTTTGAAGAATTTAGCCAGTATTAGTCCCAGAGTAACTTCTTGCAATTATTTGGGATTTTGACAGACTGCAAGAATGAATGAAAAATTCCTTAGACAAAGTGTGCTTTAATTAAAATCCATAATATACTAGCTCACTAATCTTATATTTAAAATCCAAAAGCCATAATCAAAATTAATGTAAAACTACCTTTGTAAGTAAAACTAGGACAATTCCCCAGGGATTTATACATCTGGAAAGCATATGCCACATTTCAATTTCAAATTTTTTCTTTTTTTTTTGGCAAGACAAAATCGGTTGGGTTTTTTTTCACACATTAATATGATATTGTTATTAAAATAGTTTCTCACTGAAAACTCTGATTTCTCCCAGATGAAGCAGATGTTTTACATTAAAAAGAAGTTTTAACCAGTGTTACATGTGGTACCACAAGCATAGTGCCACAGCTATGGTCTCTGGAGATTAATAAGAATTTCAGAGTGAGAGGAACCACCCTTATTTCTCTCCTTTGCATAGGGAGTCTGGGTTGACTATCTTAGACTTGGCAAATGTTCAGGTATGAAGGTCTGTGCTGGTGAACACCTCCTTCACTGTGTGTAACACTGCACTCTCTGCAGTGAGAGTGCATGAAAGAGAGTGCTCTTTCATGGAAGAGCAATGCTTCTACATTTGGTGCCACGTAATTCAGCCATCTTTTTTACCAGAATGAGACAACATGTCATTTTACTCCTTTGCAGCTCGAGAAGGACCTCCTATAAAGTAAGCAGTGCGGCACTGTGCTGAAACTGTCAGGATAGGGAAAATCTGTTCTAGCAGTTGGGCTGCTGTGGGAGTACAGGCAAACACGGCATAAGGCAAGGGCAGACTGGAAGGGTGAGTCTGCAGAATCCACATGTGTGCCAGACTCACTTCTTCTGGCAGTTTAAGGAGACACTGTGTAAATTAGATTCCCATCTGTAAATTACAGTTATCATTCCTCTTAATTTGATATTATCCCCTACTGTTATTCTGTCGTGCCCAGATTAGAAACAAGCTTCAACTTTATCTCTTTAAAGGGTGTCTTTCTGTTTCACTCCAACAAACTGATGACAGATATCCTGCTCTTTTGTGAGTCACTTGGATGTGACATGGACTGCTCTCACAGTATCTGCTGTCCCTTGTAAATTGAGCTACTTGCTAATATCTGATTAAAAGAAAAAAGTCTTAGTAGGGAGAGGCTTATTAGCAAATCTGAGGCAGTCTTTTGATAGTGGCCTGTAATGGTTCTTTATGTCTGTAGAAATGGATGCCGAGGCAGAAAATTTTGGAGGATTCCTGTATTAAGTTAACATAAGGAGAGGATATACTATGTATATGGTGTGTAATATATAACACTACTCACTGAAATAAAAATACATTATTCATGATGTGTGGATAAGTGCACTCTAAAATGAATTAACATTGAACTCCTTTTCACTCTGATTTGTTTTAATGAAGCCTGTGATCTACTTGTTTCTCAGTTTTAAGCCATTTCATTCTTTCATTTCAAAATTATTACAGCAAACCACTAAATTATAATCACATAAAGGCTTTTCTTGTGGGATTTAAAAGAAAAATCTTTGGTTTTTTTAATTCTACATATTTTACAAAGTATAGGAAAGCCTATGTAATGGACTTATCAAAGTTGTCATTATTCTTCACACTGAGATTTGGGGTTTGTGTCTCTGTTGTTCATCATTCATTAATGATACAAACAGGCTTGTCTTTAGACTATAGAAATCCTTTTCATAGCTTATAATTTATGATGAACATGGCCTTGTGTGATAAAGACCCATCAAAGTCATAATTATTTTATATTTATATTCATTGAACTGTTCATCTGTGAAAATGCTTAAACTCTTTTTCCATCCATCTATAGCCTTATAATACATCATCTCTTCTTTTCTGGCAGGCTTAATTTCTACCTTAGTCTTTATGGAATCTCCCAAAAAGAATGAAAAACATCTGTTCAAAATACTCTGGGAAGTTTTAAATCAAAAACCATATTATCTGTTCTTTACTTTTGCAATAGTGTTTAAATGAATGTTATTCAGCATATAATATATTCATCTTTAAACTTCTTGATCTTCTGCACTAGCAGCCTATGCCTGGTGGTGCTGCCTCATCATCCTCATCATAGAAAATGGGCTGAAACAAACCACCATGTTCTTCATTTTATTTCTGCATATAGCATCCAGAATTCAATGTTCCACACACCTTTAACTCATTGGGTTGAAAGAAAAACAAGTATTTTGTGAAGACTCATTTATCTGTCTTAATTCAACTCTCTTTCTAGTCTGCTTTTGTACTCTTGTATATTCGCCAAGGAAAAAAGGGACCATTCACCAAGGACCAACCAACCTAAAAAAAATATAAAAACTGTATAAGGTTCATGAAAGTCAAGTTTAATAATGTTTCTTCTTTATCCATACTAGTTTATGCAGGCAACTTTCCTGAAATGTCTCATGAGATTTCTATTCTTCTGGTAGAATCTGCCAGCACATAGAAATCACACATTTTGGTGAATTCCTTAAATTTAAAGCAGATATAATAAGTATAGAGTCACTTTCATGTGCTGCAGGGGAAGATAATGAAATAATTTGCCTTATTTCTCTTGCAAGTAATTGAATTGCCTTTTAATTCCATGTAAGAAGAATACTGATTATTTTTTTGGGAAGGGAAGGGAAGGGAAGGGAAGGGAAGGGAAGGGAAGGGAAGGGAAGGGAAGGGAAGGGAAGGGAAGGGAAGGGAAGGGAAGGGAAGGGAAGGGAAGGGAAGGGAAGGGAAGGGAAGGGAAGGGAAGGGAAGGGAAGGGAAGGGAAGGGAAGGGAAGGGAAGGGAAGGGAAGGGAAGGGAAGGGAAGGGAAGGGAAGGGAAGGGAAGGGAAGGGAAGGGAAGGGAAGGGAAGGGAAGGGAAGGGAAGGGAAGGTATACCAAACAATATATGAAACTCAATGCTTCATAAGGAAAAGAAAATACAAACTAGAAAGAAAAGTATGTCACATACATTTCTCATTCTAGCACTATATCAGAAACTCAAATCATAATTATGGATACTTCTGTGAAAGTATTTGTTCAGCATATCACCACCATATTCCTATATATACATATATATTTACAGATATATATCTTTGGATATTTATCCAAAGTATCAGAGATACTGTCAGCTCAGAGTTAGTAGGTTCATGAACACTCAGTTTTAGTTGGCAGAATTCTGTTTTATACATTTTTAAAGTAAAGTCATGACACTGAAATATAGCAAACAATTCTTACTTGTGCTCCCATCCAGAAAGGTTTCATGTTCCACGCAGTGATTGACAGCTGGGTATTCAGGCAGCCAAACACATGGATTTTCAACACTCTGCTCACACAGATCACTCTTCAACAAATAGCATACACAGACTTTGGAAATTATACAACTTTTGCAGCCTGACCTCAAGGTAAGTAACATGTCCCTTTTGTCTTTTTACAAAACCTATTGATGAACTTGATCAAATGCCAGTTATGAGTCACCTGGCATGCAACCTCCTACAGTTCCTGGATTTTCTAGTAGATTTCCATAATGAACAATTTCTCTAATGAAATGTCATTTGGGGATTATCAGAAATACTTTCCTTAAACAGATGGGATTGAAATCTTCATTATTGACTTTCTGCCCCACTACTTACAAACTATAATTTCTCAACCTGATGTTTTTTTCTAAATCATCACAGAGCCTCTCAGATGATTTGCCATACAGTTATTGCCCTTAGATAAACAAATTTCTTTGCTAGTTACTAATCATTATTTACTAAGATTTTGCTACATTTTGATTTATAATCATCCCCTACTTCTTGTGTCTTAAAGGAGCACTTGTAGTTACATTCTGCATGTCTTTAAAAGGTCAGGATTTTTGCAGTACCAATAAAACAAACAAGACTGTTAAGATGCAGTTGTCTATCACAAATATTCAGCTTTATTTCTCATGATATGTGATTCATATTAAGATTTCCATTTTCCATGTTCAAAGAAATGAGAATGGTAATATTTTCAAACAACTTTTAAGTTCTAGCAACTTTTCAAAGCTTTACTTTTAGAATATAAAATGTCTTCTTTATGTATTCCTCTTGGTAATTAGGTTTAATGCTGAGAATATAAAACCCATCTCAATAAGTTTGTGTCAAAAATTTGATAGTTGGCTAGGAACTGTGGTCTTTAGCAGCTTCACGTATTTTCCTTTTAGATTCTGAATGAGTGGAGATATGTACAGTTTCTACACCTTAAGGTAGCTTATGTTCTCACAGTTTAACAGATGATTCCAAACACATGTCCATGATGTTTCTTGAGACACATGTCCCTGTTTGCCCTTCAAAGTAGCTAGAAGATACTGAGACTTGTCCTCTATTCCTATCAATTTGTATTAATAATACAATATGAAATAATAAATATGTTTTTTAGATTTCATTTTCATTCATGTCTAGGTGATTTCAACTCTCAACTAGCATACTATCACTTACTGAAATGAGCCAGATCTTCAGGAGATGCAACTACTTTTGTCATGAGAAATTGGGCCATTGCTTTTGTATTTCCACAGAAGTGATTTAGGTACATACTTTTAGGTTTAAAGCAAATGTTCATAGAAAATCTGGATCCCCTAATATCAATGTTTAAATAGAGACACTGAAATTTCCCAGCTCACTTCCTAAAGAATTATATATCCTAGAGATCAATCTGTTGACTAATTATTTATAAAAATCCAGAGCAATTTAAAGTAACTGAATTGCCAAACATTTTCTGCCAGGGCTGCCAGAAAATTATTTCAACCTTCACTGAGGAATCAAGTGTCTATTGATTAATTTTGAAGGCACTGTAACCTTGAAGATTGAATGAAAACATCATGCTGAATACAATTGCAGGTTTTCTAATGGAAAAGTAATTTCCAGAAAGCATTTTTGACAGAATTTTGAAATGCAAATTAATTGTAAACCCTAAGGTCCAGAAACGCAGATTAACTGTAAATTTGGATATTAAAATGAAGTACAGCATGAGAATTTTAAATGTATGAAAAGTTAGTGAGTGTGAAAAAGCACAGTGAGGCCTGTGCATATGCTTTGAGTTTAGAGAGGTGTTCATGAGTATCACTGTTGAGAAAGTAAAGGAAAACCAAAAAGTTCAAACATTAGTGAGACTTCACCATCCAGTTCTAAAGACATCCTAAATAAAAGGAAAGCTTGTGAAAGTATGAAAGAAATTTTGTGGAATTTGATGAAAACCTATTTTGACAGCATTTTTCTCTTCAGTGGATGTGTGCAAAAGTACTTCCTGGTCTTTCTAACTGATTTGTATCTTCCAACAATATAAATTCTATACTCTTGATGGAAGGTGTGACTAGGTTCCCTCAGGCCCCAGACTGCTGAACTCTTCCTAAAGCTGAGCTCCAGAAGAGCTGAAAAGAGATGGAAACCTAAAAGTTAATAAAAATCACACTTTGACTTTCTTTTTTGCAATTCAATTTAATTTGTATGTCTATATGCATAGGCATCTTGGGTCCTTAATCACTCAGGAGCTGGAAGTTTATCAGTAATGAATTTCTCCATGAATGTATGGAAGAAGAGTTAAATATTGCTACTTTATTTCTAAAAGTACAAGACACCAGTTGGAAGAACCATTTTCAAATAAGAGCTCATTTCCAGGAGCCTGAGTAATGAAGTATAGCAATTATAAATTACTAATTCATGAGTAAACATTTCATCTGTCCAGTATTGCTGGAATCTGATGAACTGGTTTGGCTGATGTTCAAATTGCTGATTATAACCTAATTAGGAGAGATTTTGAGGCTGGAAGGGATCATGTGCAGGGGGAAAGTCTCACTATTCAAAAGCATTTTCCATGGCCAGTAGGCCTGAAGAGACTCACAGACTAACTCAGGTATTTCCCCTGGCTGTCTACATCAGGCAACCCTAATTAGCCCTTTCTAAGTCACTGGCTTCAAACATCTCTGACATCAGATTCAAGGGAATCCAGTATAAAGTGATGTAGTATTGGCTTCCTGTGTACCAGAAGACAGGGCATACTAGGCATTGCAACATTTTAAAGGGTCACATCAACTGGAAGAAAAATTAAATATGAATGACAAAGAGTAATTTTTTACTATTGCATCACAAAAACATTGTGCTCCCACATCAGTGTACTCCCACACAATTGAAATACTGTTTTTGCTAGGAGTAGCTACTCAATCCTGAGTGAAGTTTATCAAGAAGATATTTCACACTATTTAAAGTAAATATTATGATTGCAATTAAAAGGTTGGGTTATCATACATATAACCTGCTTATAGTCAATCCTGTTAACTTGCATAAATTTACCAAGCTTAGTCACAGAACTTACAGAGCATTTTTTTTTTAATTTTATGTCATTCAAAAACCCCATGTCTTAATGGCAAGAAAGTCACTTCTGTTTTTCAGTCTCTATACATTCATAGATTTATTAATTCCTACTTTTAGATCTTCAGGGTTTTTAATCCTATTAGTTGCATGTTTATGGACAAAATGTGTTCACTTTGCTAGCATAAATAATTCAAAGCCATTTAGATATCTTATTTCACAAGTCCTTTAATAAACATTTCATCCTACAGATTTTCTTTGAAATTCTATTCATTTGTGTCCACTTTTCTCTACCACTGAAACTTAAAATTATGAATGGTATTCTTAATGAAGTCTTGCAAGTTTTTGTATAGTAACAAAAATATTTTCCTATGTCAGCTGGAACTATCTTGATTGATAGATTTCATTTCTTTATTTCATGGTCACAATACCAGTAGCAGAGAAAGAGATTCCACATGGTAGTTTAATCTCCTCTAGCATTTCAGACAATGAACTTTCTAAAAAGACCTCTAGAATTTTTAATCTCTAACTACATGACTCAACACTTCATTCTGTAAAGCCTAACTTTTCTATATATCTGTCATTATTTTCTTATTTATGATAATTTGTTCAAACTTTATAAATAAATTTATTCCCATCTCTCAGTCATCAGAAACTTACATGTTCATAGCAATATGTTTTCATGCCAGGGTCATATTTTTTAATATTAAATCAATGCAATTTTTTAACTTAAGATACTTAACTTATAATTTGCCTCCAGTCTTTTCCTTTTTTATTGTAAAATTTTTCATTCCACAGTAGGTTCATTTAGAGAATGATTAAACTATGCATGGTATGTATTTCACATTTCTATGAATTAATTCCTTTTTTGATATTTATAGATTTATATTTTGAATTTTTCTTAGTTTATCTTAGTTTAGAACACTAAGTAATATCTACTAGATAATAGAGGGCTCATCAGGACGTCAGAAAAACTTATAAAATAATTCTTTAATTAGTAAGAGACTGGAAATTGAGGCTAGATAAATTCAGATTACAAATAAATAATATAAATAATTTGGACATGATACAAAGTCCCAGAAGGATCAGGTAGCTCTTACAACAAAAAAATTTACATTTGTATCATGGATATATATGTGTGTGTGTGCATATATATGTGTGTATTTGTTCATATGCTTTCTTTCAAACATGAATTAACTTGTGAGATGTCTGTGACCAAGCTAGAACAAAAGATGAGGCCAAATGATCAGTAATTTCCCATCAGACTTTATCTGTGATTTCATAAAAACTCCAAAACTATTATATTAGTTACTTTAGTTTTATGAAAACTAATGTTTATAATGGACAGACGACTCTCTTCGAACATGAAAGACAAAGAATAAAAGGGATAAAAGAAGAAACAGAACACAAGACTAAATAAAAAGAAGATTTGGCTATTCTTACCAGCTAATTGATGCATGAGGGATTATGTAGCTCCAAAGATTTCAAATCAAGAAATTTGCCTCTTTTTACACTTGTGCACTTTACGAAAGTGCGTCATAACCTAGTGCTAAAGCCATGTTTTCCAATGCTCCTTTTCATTTCCCTTATTTACCTATTTCAAACCAAGCTAAATTATTTTGAACTTGGATGTGTCAGATTGAATGAAGATATCTTTTTGCCTTTCTTTTTTTTAAGAATTATAATCAGAAGAAGCTAAAAATGATTTGTGAATCTTCTATATGCATTTCACCATGGAATAAATATAAATATTTAATAGTCTATTATCAACTGACTGGTAAGCATGTAAATAACTAAAATTGTAAATGAGATATAGTAAGAAAAGCCTACAGCTCTTCAGACTGCAATAAGTAATTACCACTGAGAAACTGATAAAACATAAACAAACACAACAGCATTATTGTACTCTGCTTCATTCCCAGAGATAGTGGAGAAAGACATTAAAGCAGGCTATTTATTTCTGCGCCTAACTTTTCTACTGCAGCAGAAAAAAAAAAAGTAGGAAATAGAATATCTTAATAGACTGAAAGCATTCTAAGAAAAAAAGCACAATTGAGATACATTATTAATTAAAATGTTTGGATTAGATGAAGAAGTCCCAGAACAAAGGGCCCCAATAGGGTATAACTCCACTTTTCCAGCAAGTGCATACCGGTAAGAGTGACTCTTCATCCCACTGCTCTCAGAAGTATTTTTAGAAGAAATGATATGTACAATCTAGATATATTATAAAGGAAGACATTTTACATGCTAAAATTCACAGTGGGATTGATATATAGCAATCAAGGACTGAACATTCCTTTGCTACCTTTTTGCTACAGCTACAGCAATAGCTTTTAAGACCTTACCCAGATAAACAGTTTGTCAGGAGAGCAATTAGCTGAAATAGAATAGCCAACCTATTTTTACCTGATTCATTCCCAGCACTTGCTGCTCGTTATGTTTAATGAGAACTCATTTACTGATTTAGTCACTTACCAAAAGCCCCTCAGGTGTAGTTCAACAGAACATGTAGCCCTTCGCTAATGGTTCTGCTTAAAATCCCTAACGATCGGTTCGATATCTCAGCCTGGTGTCTGCATCTTTCAATAAAATAATAATATGATTCTTTAAGCTCCAGCTTGTAATCATGCCTGGACATAAGACTCAGGGATCTCAGTCTCTAAGATACTTGAATTGTGCCATGACTGAAAAATGTAACAATCTAGTGTGTTAGAAAGAATCAGCGGAAACATTTGGAAAATGCTGTATTATAAACAAATGTATGTATCCTAGTTGTTCATTCTGACAGTACTATACACAGGGGATTCCAGAGTGTCAGCTTCAGGAAAATTATACTTTCTCCATTTTATTTTTCCAAACTGGATTACATGTTATGGGAGATACAGCAGAATTTTCTGTACTGAAGAGAGTTTCTAGTTCTAAACATGTAGTTATGTTATAGTTAAATTAGATCTCCATTCTTCTGGTTGTGTATACGTTCTATTTATTGAAGCTGCATCCTTTTCAACAAGGAAACCTGAATTTGAGCTCATCTTTCTAAGCAGTAATGAATAGAACAGTAGAAATTGTTTGTTAAAAGCAATGTTAACTTAATTATCCAAGTACTAAGTTATATCTTGACTTAAAACTTCTGAAAACCATGAACTGCTCAAGACAATCATAGTAAGTAAATATGCGCATTCATGTATTTCCATCTGCATTTTACCAGCAAGAACTGAATAGCTTATTAAAGCAACATAAGGATACTGCTATATATTAAACAAGCTCAAACAGTAGAAAATCTTCTTTCTTTAAAAAAGAAATGGGGAAAATTTCTTGAATTATTACTATTATTGAACAAGTTTTTGACCAGTTCTAATTGTTTCACAAACCAAAGTGCTTCAAAGCTTTCTCTATTGTAAATACTGTGTAATGTATCAGAAATTTCCCTTTGTACTTCACAAGCAGTAAAGGAAAAATATCTGACTGCAACTCGTTTTCCTCAAAAAAGATACTGAAGTCCTATAAATCATATCTATTGTGGACATTCTCAGAGAGAAACAGATAGTTTCCCAAGCATCATCCTGGGGAAATTGTGAGCAGCTCAGAGAAAAGAATTAAAACAATTTTTATCTTGGTCTCAGCAGCTCAGTGTGGAATGTGTTATATGAGATGTTATGGAAAGATGGTCTTGTTCCTAACTAACCAATGGGATGACAGGTGTTATTAAGAACCAATCAAGTTCTGGGTGAACAGTGTTGCTTATAAAAATGTAAAATTTTGTAATAAAGTGAGTTTTATACCTCCTGAAAATGCATGGTGTTGTGTCGCCTTCATTTCCGGTCCTGACTCAACGGTGACATCTTTTACATGTTTTATCCAGGAAACTCAGAAATCAGCAAGATTAACATTGTTCCAAAATTTTCAATATTTACAATAATGTATTAACTTTCTTTACTTCAAGTCCTTCTTTAATAGAACTTCTCTTCATGAAGAAGTAGCCCACCATTTGCACTAAATCACTGTCGTGCTTCTCATGGAAGCTCTGAGCCTTGAGGCCCAATATCCTTGTTTTTCTTTTGGTTCATCAATGTCCTGAAATATCTAAAAGCTTTTAAGAGAGACGTTTGACACAAAGTGAATATCAATGTGAGTGTGAACATTAGTATCTCAAAGCCAGAAACATTTTTGTGTACTGTTGTGTACTGTAAAAAGAAACAGCAGAATAGACTCCACTGTTTCCACCCTGCCATTGATTATCATACCCAAGAGATTTTTTTTTCACATACAGATAGAATTAGCCACACGAATTTTAATCCTGTGGGTAATCTTTACATTTCTCTGTAATTTCTGAGCACAGCAAAGGCAAACAAATTGAAGTTGTCTAGACTCTTGCTGTGGTTTTATTTATTTGTGAAGCACAATTTTTTTGGGAAGAAAAGCTTTTCTAAATTTAAACTCTTGAAGGTAATGAGAAATTTTGAAATTGAAGTATCCTATGTATATTTTGAAATACCATTTTGTCTGTTTGCACACTTCCAGAAGGTGGCTTCAAATTCCTACCACCATCTGCAAGATTCTTAGGAATGCTTTGCCTACCATAATAGAAATGGAAGATCAGTGCTGAAATTAAAGGTAGATATTGGGGGGAAAAAAAGATGAAATCTATAAGAAAAAATAACTTTTTTCTCAAAAGTACAATATTTTTGCTATTAAAAGACTGTTCAGAGACTGGTCCTTCATCCCTGTAGGATACTTCCCTGCAATTTCTGAATTCTAGATTGATTTTGACTATTAATTGAGTTGTTCACTTTGTAGTGAATTATGCAAATATATAAAACAGTATGTGATACTTTTGCTACTTAGAAATGTTTTGTAACTTGGTACCTAGTATCAGTATTAATGAGCCAATTTCTACTTTATGCAATAATACAGTGAGCTCCTTGGTGTCTGCCATGTGTATTTGTGTCACTTGTGAAGGGGTGTTGATGCACCATTTTGTTTTGATTTGGAGGGGAGAAGGGTTTTCCATTTGTTAAATTTCTGAACTAAAATCCAGTTTGAAATCTTAACAGGGTTCCTGCTGAGTGATGAACTGTTCATGTCTTTGCCTTGGTTTCTAACCCATGAAGGGTTCCTCATAAATGTAAGTTGAGCTAAACAGGGATTATAATAAATCAGCGGAAATAGATGGGTACATGAAGCACTTTGCAAAGCTAAAAGGATTGTAGGGATTGTAAATTAAATGTTTATTACAACTGCTATCTGCCAAGATTCTGTATAACTCACTCATATACATGAACTGTAGTTGCATAAACCCATTGAATTAACTCTCAAGGACTTTCTGAAAAATTCAAGGTTACATGAACAAGCCTACAGAATAACTGCTTGTCCTGACTTGATAACAGACACTAACAGAGCAAAATGACAGTTTGATTCAGAGACAAATACAAGTCAGTCTTGAATGCCTGGCTTCCATTTTTCTGAGACAAGATAGCCATCTTTATAAAGCTTCATTGGTGAACATCCTGTCAGTTTAAAAGGTCAGACATTGCAAGTTATCAGCAAAAATGATGATGTACGGACCATTGGAACAAAGAATGATTTTATTATCTTTACTCTCCTGTTATATATTTACTCTGCTGTCCATCCTCAACAAATAGGAAGCTTGTGGAAAAGAAAAAAAGATGTGCTGAATGGTGAACGGATTTCAGGTGCAATGCAGCATATTAGACATGAAGAAGGAGATGTTGAAAAGCATGGTGAGTGGGGTGAATAATTCTGGATTATCTTACCTTAAAATAGTTTTATCTTTAGCAAACAAATATTATAGATTCAAATACATTTTTAAATTTAATATTTTATTAAGGCCACAGCAGTGTCTTATGCTATATGGTAAAATGCAGAAAATTAATCTGTTTCTGAAAAGTACTCTTTGGTGCAGTTCCATCCACACAGAATAAGTGTCAATCAAGGAATGCCTTCTTTAGCCATTTAAATAAAGAAAAAAAAAGATATAATATAAAGAAAAAATTAGAAAAGGTTTTTATTTGACTTTGCCTATGATTTGTCTTTGATTCTATAAAATGTGGTGGCTGACCCCATCTAGCAGCTGAGCATCTACACAGTTCCTTGCTTACTCTTTGTCACCCTTATGAGCAACAGATGACAATAAAAGACTGTCCTTGAAGACACTGAAGACTGTGGTGAACAGCTATATATCACTTCTGATCAAAAATGAGATTTCTAAACCACAATATCAGTATCAATTATCTAGTCATTTCACAGCAAGCTGTTATATAGTAGTTTTTAAATAGAATGTGGAGAATATTTCTTGGGTTATGACACTGGTGTGTGATATAAAGGTTCAGTTCTCTTTAAATAACTTCTGTGCCAGCCTTCCATTGATTAAATGAGATGTTTGGGTTTCTTCTCTGACTTTTACACTGTGAAGATAAACACATGCTTATGGTAGAAGAAGCTATGTAACCATTCAAAGAAGCAGTTGCAATTGCTCACTCAGTGATTTTTAAAGGTTTAAAAGTAATCTTTCAGGAACAATGAAGTTGGAAAAGTTTTTGAAATGTTATTTTGACAAAATAACATATTAGAATAAAACCAATTTTTTAAGACATGAAAGAATATTAAATTTTGTGAAAGCTTTTTAAAACTATGTAAGCAACATAGGGATTTTGTGATGCAAAAATAGAAACATTTATTTTCTAAAACATTTTACTCAAAATTTTCAGAAAAACACGTGGGTTTAGAGTATCTTTGTTTTCAAAAGACGCAGCCATGCATTCATACTAAATTCTGTTATCTGTGAGAATGTAAATCATCTAGATTCTACCAAAAGTTGCTTTTAGTTTTGATTTTCTACTCTAATGGTAGAAATATCACTGACATTCAGACTGCCAGGGTATCTTTACTTTGAAAGTATCAGTGGGTGAAATACTGTATCTTAAATTCTTAAGTACTTTTTCCCATTAGAAAATACCTTCACCTATAAAATCCCCAGATAATCGCGGAGTTTCTTTACCTGTATGATGAATTTCATCTTGCATTTAGCAGGAAACCAGCATTACTTCAAAGCAGTAGCATGTATGGAGGTGCTTACTCTGGAGACAGTGAAAAGATGACAGGACTTTGGGACCTGAAACCTTTCTTATGTGGTCTTCTTTTGTTTTACCTTTAGTACTTGATGAGAGACATGGAAAGTCTATTAATACAGAAATTCTTAACACTCACAAAAGACACAACTGAAATCATAGAAACAAATATTTAGCTATTCTAAAAAAAGAATCTTCAAGCAGTCCCATAATACTGTCAAAAAAAAGCAAGTGGTAGGAAATGTTCATGTTAACATTGATGCTAGCTGCACTTGAAAACTGCAAGAAAGTTGGGCTACCAAATAGTACGTTAACATTTGGGCATCAAACACAGTTTTCCTCTTTTTACTTGCCTATTTCTAAGTAAATTTTTTTGGAAGGAGGTTGAATTTCTTCTCTTTGAAGAAAGAATACATATATGCTACTCTTTCCCAAAATTTTCTTGTAAATCATAATGCAGAGTTTATAGCAGCCCTGAAGGTAGCTGAAAAAAGGCTAATCAGAGAAAAGGCACAGTAAAATATACTTTATCCTTTGGCAGAGGAATAGTGTGTCAGTTAAAAAGGGGGAAGAGGTGATTATAGTTTGGTCTGATGTGATTTTTGGAAGAGAGTGATTTTATTAGACATGAGGGTAGCAAGTAGGTGACTGTAACGCCTTTGAACTTTTCCTTTACTTATGGGATGGCTCTGGGCTCAGTAAAAGAGGGCTGACATTTTATGTGCAGTTTATTTGTACATATTGAGGTTTCTGGATCCTATAGTGATGGAAAAAATCTAAGAATAAAACAATCAGCAGGCAAAATTTTATTAACCCTACTTAATATTAAATAATTAATGAATTATCATTTATCTTTATGCAAAATAAAATATTTCCACATATATTTAATCACTCAGCCTTTTTAGACTATCTCTTCAAATGGATAAAACCATCTTCTAGATATACACCTGTTATGTTTTCTACCTTTGATACTTGTACATTTTTATATTTTGAAGTATTTCAAAGTAAATTGAAACCCAGCATTCATATCTACAGTAGTGTTACGTGTTTCATTATAGAAGAAGCTTTGTCAGTCCTGCTGTAAAATTAGCTACTGTAAGTACTCAAGGTATACCCAGCTTCCTCTTACAGTTAAAAGGTACAAACATGTCTGAAATGCCAACAGACTTTAAGAAAATTCCATATTCCTTAGCTCTAGCTGCATTTTTCTGTCTTTCTGCATGTATAGCACACATTCTGATTCCACACAAAAGGAAAATAAAAAATTTAACCAGGTCAATGTTATACATAGCTTACATGACAATATGCCACAGTGTCTTTCAAACTGAGGTCCTCTCTTTTATTATGTTACTATTTATGCATTTTCCCAAAATCTATTATTACTTTTTCCTGAGAAACACAACATCAGCATACACAATAATTTTGAATATTGTATCAGCTGTGTTAATCCATGTTCAAGAAGAATATAATAAGATCCCTGAAAGAAAGGCTGAGGCCTTGGGTAAATTAGTACAATTGACCATGAAGAGTCCTGATGAATTTTATTCTCTGTTATACCTTTTTCATATTCATGCTTTCTATGAAGTAAAATGTTTTGTTTTCACAAGATAAACTACATGATGCATTTTTTTTTCAGTAGGTGTTACTGCAAGATGTCAGGAAGAAAAATGCGAGCCCTTGAAGATTATGACTCTTCTCAACTGTATTGTTAAGACTCACTGAAATACAAACCGACAGCTCAGTCAGCCAGATCCTAGACCAGAAAAGATTATTTTTTTGTCACTTGAAAAAGGTATCAGAATATCACAAGTCAGCTGAGCTGTGAAGTAAATTTGCATTATTGCAGAATAAATATTTTTGGAGGAAAGAGATGTGCAAACAGGTAACAAGAAGATCTTTTTAGAACAAACTTCCTGGATAAAAACATGCTAAGCATTGTTATACAAACTGTGTAGTCAGCAAGCGTATTTCTGAGTGCTGTGCTTCATTTGATAGCAATAGTTAATGAGCTATCACAGTATGAAGACTTTATCTGAATTATGAACAAAACATCTTGCTTAAATAAGCTTGCTTCTTAATAAGCAATACTGAAACTTCTCAACTGCTAGAAAATACAGCATTTTGCCATAAGCTCAGCGCTCTTTTCCTGTTCATGAATGCCCATATACAGTTTTCTTTAATTTTTCTTACTTAGAGCTCTAATTTTGTAATCTTATCAATAGACTTCTGCATCAATCCTGTCTCATCTTTGAATTACAATGCAGCAACTTAAACTGGAAAAATATTCTGAGCCAAATAAACTCCAAATCTAAGTCTTTATATTACTTATGAAGTCAATAAAAGAAAGACAAAGACACGTTGTAGTGTGTCCAGAGGAGAGGCACAAAGCAGGTAAGGGGGCTGAAGCATCTCTCCTGTGAAGAAAGCCTGAGAGAGCTGGGGTTGTTCAGTCTGGAGAAATCTCTGGGGAGATCTTATAGGAGCCCTTATAGGAGGGCTGTATAATAAAGATGGGGACAGAATTTTTAATAATGATAGGAAAAGGACAGAGGTTTTAAACTAAAAGGGTGTTGACACAGACTAATATAAGGGAGAAATTTTTTATGATGAGGGGGCTGAAGGACTGGCACAGGTGGCAGATTCCCCATCCCTGGAAACAGATTGTACAAGGCTCTGAGCTACCCAATCTAGATGAAGATGACCCTGCTCCTTGCAGGCTGGGTGGACTGGATGGGCTTTAAAGGCTCCTTCCAACCCAAATGCTTCTATGATCCTATGATTCTAAGTCTAAATATTGCGGAAAGGGTCTTGTTTGATAGGACATATCCAGGAAACCAATGTCTTGAATATCCAAACAATAATGTTATTAATCAGCAGTTTATATGATCAAAAGTCTTGTCCATACCCAGTTCTTAAGAAATCTCAGGATATCTATCACATTTTCCTTCTTATTTGAATTTTTTTATTAAGACAAATCCAAATATATTAGCTTGTGTCTTTAACTCTGATTGCAAATCTGAACAAATGCATTGATCTGTATTAACCACTGATGTCTCCCATTGTTGGCTAATAAGCTATTTGATTTTGTAGAAATCAAGATGCTAATTCATTAAAGAAACTGCTTTTATTTCCAATTTCTCATGCAAAAAAAAAAAATCACCATTATTATTTCTTTATTTACCATATGTGAGTTTATTCTGTACATCAGAATTTTAGAGGGTAAGGCACAACTATTTATGCTAGGAAAAAACAAGTCCAGGACTACAAATTCATACAGTCTGAAATTGAATGGGCTCATTAAACATTTATCTTTGAGCTTATAGCTTCAAATACTTTGCAAGAAACATGATATATGTGTATATCCAGCACTAAGTTAAATTTATTTAGTACAATATCTCATTTCATCCTAAGTTGATACAAAGTCCATACTCAATAAATCCTCTAAATTAAAAATGTGTGCTATAAAGAGGCTTGCTTTTTCTCCTCTATATTTTGCAAATACAAAAGGCTTGATTAATATTTTTGCACTGTGATCTTAATAATGTTATTCTCTTAGTATTTTTCCAAAACATTTGAATTTTTGAATCAACTAGCTTGATTTTAATGTTGGGATGATTTTCTTTTAGAAACCCTGCCCATGGCAAGGGAGATGGAACCAGACAATCATCAAGATCCTTCCAACTCCCTAACTAAATGCAGTTATCTCAGTGATATTAGTCTATTTGAGTGTCATCAAACACAGAAATAGGTTTCCCAGAGAGGTCACATAGTCTACATCTCTGAAGATATTAAAAATCTCACTGTGTGCGACTTTGGGCAACCTAGCTGTCCCTGCTTGAGCAGTGGGTGGAATTAGATGATTTGGAGAGGTCCATTCCAGCCTCCATTGTGCTGTGACGGATTCTGTGATTCTGATGAACTGCTTTTTCTGAAAAGAAGAGAATTTATATTTCTGTCATGCATTATCTTTATCTAAATAGTGGGATTGTATTTTTTAGTATCATACATCTAGTTTAAAAGAGAAATTAACCTTCTTTTAAATTAAAAAAAATTCTACAACAGTACTCTGTAACCAAATTGACCCTTTGGATGAAGTTGTCATAAAACCAATCCTAATAAGCACTGTCAGAAGTAGGAAGTCTGTACATACCTCTTCAGCCTGTAATAATAACTGATGGTGTGATCCAGTGATGTAAAAATCTATTTGCTTTGCCCTAGCAGTTGCTTCGTTTTTAACCCCTGTGATTAATGTAAAAAATGCACTAAGTCATGAATTTTTTTAATAATCATATTAAATCCATAGGAATTCGAACAATAGAATAAAAGGAATTAAAAAGTGATGAAGATAAGGTCTGGCCAAAAGTTGGTTGCTAGCTCAGAATACATCTACAATGTACCATGATAAAGATATTCAGAGAGCCTGTATGTCTTTGGTCTAATTGTAACCCAAAACTGGGGTACATGAGCTGTTATAAAAATAATAGAATCATAACATAAAAACCTCATAAAATAATTTGAGTCGGAAGTGACCTAAAACTCATCTCATGCAACCCCTCTGCAATGAGCAGGGTCAGCTTCAGCTAAACCAGGTTGCTCAGAGTCGTGTCCAACCTGACCTTGAATGTTTCCAAGGATGGGACATCTACCACTTCTCTGGGCAGCCTTTTCCCCACCCTCATTGTAAAATCTTCTATATATCTAGTCTGAATTTCAGTTTAAAACCATTACCACTTATCCTATCACTACCGACCTTTCTAATATATCTGTCCCCCTCTTTCTTAGAAGGCCAGTAGTTCCAGGAGTCCTCCTTTCTAAACTTTTTAACAACTGGACAAGGTTTTTACTTTTTCCTGTCACCTGGAACTTTACCTATTGCCATGATTTTTCAAGATGTCATGATGTAAAGCCCCAGGCTCACTCGACAAGCTTCCAAAAAGGGCTTAGTTTTTTTTATACTCTAAGGCAGGCTCTCAGGAGAAACATGATGTTCTCAGGAAGTTAAACAACAAATTTTAAACAACACTGCTTGAGTTCCAACATGATCCCAGCTCCTGGGGCCCTCTCACCCAGGTGGAACGTCAGGTGTGCCAGTGACTGACAGACACTCTGGGCAGGAATACAGAACATGTTCTGTCACCTACCCACACACCACCCCAGCCCCCAACACACACACACCCTTTTGTTGTTTTGAGACTGTAATCAGTTTCCCCAGTCTCTCACACATGGAGTTTCTTTCCCAATATACATCAAGCCAATTTGCTTGGATCTCTGGGATGCATCTCATCACTTGCCATAGAAACCTCTGATAAACACATTACGTTTTCAACAGGAAAAAAATTAGATGAAACACCCTAATCTTGACAATCTCATGTCCTCTTCAGACATTTCAAAGCCATAATGTTTTAAGGTAAAGGTACTGCTTTAAGTAATATGCTGAAGCGCTTACAAATATTACCTCCATTCCAATTTCCTTAAACATGCATTAGGTTGGAAAAAGTCTGACAATTCAATAGCCACTAGGAGTTACTTGGCATAGGTTTTCATATGTGCATTACCTGAAGAAGATGTGTATTTTTAGGATGATTAATACATTTATAGTACCAAGGTTAGACATTGATCACAGTAAATCCCTGCAGCGGTAGTAAAATTAATGACATTTAGATTTAAAAAAGAAAATATTTTATACACATGTAGAATTTTCTAGTAGTAGTGCCCTGTTATAGAGTTACTTTGCAAGGAGATTATTGTCCAGTATAGATTACAGGAGGTGTAACAAAATTTTGAACACATTGAAAAGATTTTTCAGCCATCTCTCTTTACACCAAAAAAGCCTTAATAAGAGCAGAGATGCTATAGCAGGTAATGTAAAGACACCACAGTCCATCAGCAACTGGTTTTATACCAGTTAAATTCTAAAACTTAACTATACTTTAACTAATGTAATCCCCTAGATATTCCATAAATAACACAGTCTGATCTCTTATGTGAAAAAACAACTCCTTCATAATGATAGAACAAATATTCTACCTTTATTAATATATGTCTGTAGGGAAACTTAAAAATACTTTTACTGGTTTTGTTTCTTATTTATGAAAATAAATAAGTCAACACTGTTGAAAATCATTCTTTTTCTCTGGCCTGTTATACAATGATGTTTGCTGTCAGCCTAAAGATAGATTCTCAATGTTCCTTGCAAGAGTAGAACAAAGTACTATCCATATTTCTCTTCCTTCATCTGCTACATAAGACCTGTGAAACCTGATGGATTTGAACAGCCTATTAATTTTCCCATGTCTTAGTATTTCTATCACACTTTGTACACTAAGGTTTTGAGTACAGAAGCGACAGTACACAATAAAAATCAGAATGATGAATAGTTTCAAGCCAGGCCCTTATTGTCCTGTCTCAAGTGCATTCAATATCTCGAAACCATCACATTCTGAAAGTTTTGAGATCAAAAAAATCAATAAAGCACAACAACCAAAACGAAGTCAGAAAGGGACCTTAGCCATATGTCTTTTACCTGGTTTATTTTATCTCCTGTGGCCCCAAATCTTGGAAACTCTCAGCAGTCTAATAACTGTATTTCAGTCTTTTTAATCATCCATGTCTTCTCTATTGGCTTCATATCCCACTTTGGCCCAAAGACAGACCCTCAAACTGCAGTGTGTGAGAGAATTGGTTGTATACACATAAATCATTTAAATCCAAGAGAATTTAGCTGTGTTTTTTAATTACAGGTTTGGTTTTGTTAAATAGTTTATTACCTTAAATATTATTTGAACTACTGTGTTCTCATTAAATTTTAAAAATTGTGTTCTCTTTATATATTTAATATAGTAATTTTAGAGGCTACTACACTACCAATGAAACATGAATATGTAACATAAAACTGTATTGCTACAATGCAGTGGTGAGCTACAGGAATGTATGTTTCCTAAAAATAATTTCAGTGCATTAATTATATTCATAAACTCATCCATAAAAACAAATTGCAAAACAACTTTTTTTTTTAATTTTCCTTACTGTAGCTAGTTATTTTTATACTGAGAAGAAATAAAGGAAAGAGATGGAAAATTCTATTAAATTGTTATTTCAGTTTACTGGAGTTCATTTTTCTAGACATCCCACACATCACTGTGAGAAATACCAGACTTTAATTCCTCTGTTGGCCAAACCCTCACATTCACAGGCACTGTGTGGGTGTTAGACGTAAAAGTTTTTCAGTGACTCTTCTGTGGACACAGAATAGCAGCGGCTGTTATACCTCTCACACAGTCTGCCTTCCCTGTTGTCCAGTGAACTTATTAGAGTTCTCTCTGACTTTTCAGATAAAGCACTTTGGATTCCTTAACACTGGATGAATTTTGCATAATGAGGAAGAAATCGCTTTTTCTACCTTGTACTCTTAAAAAAAAATCAATTTTTAATTCATGGCATATTTTAACAAAAACATACAAAGCTGAACAAGATTAAAACAAAACAAATGGTTCTATTGCTTACATATTTTATAACCTTCAATCTAAGTCCTATGCCATCACTCAGATGAATCCAGTATTGAAATGAACCCCTCAGTCTGCAGCAGCTCTTGAGTCCCACTGTACAGCTCTGGGCTTAGCCACAGTAGACTTTCCAAGGTCTAGCTTAAACACAAAGAATTTCAACTTCAGATCACAAAAGGGAGAAAAAGAAAACCTAAGACATGCTGAATGAGAATTTCATTACATTTCATGCATATCATGAGAATTTCATGTACATTAGTAAGTGCTAGATTTCTGTACACCGAGAGCAAACTGTAACCTCTTGTAAGGAAAAAATAAAAGCAAGTATTAAATGTCTGTGATATAACAGAACCTTCAGTTAACTAGTATGCCAAAGAATCTTCTGCTGTTGGAGATACAGGACCTGGCCACTGAGAAATTTCTATCTTTGATATGTAGCTACATATTGCACAGGAAATATCATCTGTTATGCAGATCCAAATTTTCTTAGAAATGTATTTCACAACTAATAACTTTCAGAGCGCAAAGCAGAGTGCAAAGGATGAGCAATGACTGGAGTAGCTTTGTAAAAAATATTGAATAAATTGTTCTTTCTGAAATAATTCTTCACTCTGACAGATTTAGCATGATGCTCAAATATGCATCTGCATTAGAAATGGAGAAATACAGTCATTAAGCATAAAGGTCTTCTATATTTAGGCTTGCAATTGTGATAGATCATGTCCTGCTGTAATCACCTAAGAAACATTCCAGAGATATGATTTTGATTTTTTTATTATTAAGAGTCCTAAAAAAACACCCCAGGAATTTTCCTTTTTTACACTGCAAAAGTATTTTGCTTTTTTGCAACGTCTTAAACAGTTGTATGGTTTACCTGGTGGAATGCATTAAGTACTTATGATCTTTTTTACACTTAATTAGATCTCACAGTTGGTTAATTGCAACTTATTAGATAATATTAGGTTTCTGAAAAACATTTCTCTTGACAATCTCATTAGCTTATTTAGAGATTTGACAAGAGTTTTGAAGACTGAAGAGCAACAGATGACTCAGGAAGCATACCAACACCAAAAAGAGACTGTGTGCCCTTTGCTCAGGAGAATTAAACCACCTGTTACTACAGAGGATCTGGAGACTACAAGATTGTGCAGAGATAAAGGCAGAGACAAAGATATGAACTACAGAAATTAGGTGGGAAAGGATTCTGGGGAGAGAAAAAAAAGCCCCTCCAAATCCATTAATCTTTCTTCAAACCACAACAAATGACACTTTATGATTCCCCAATGCAGCAGATGAAGCACAACTGAACACCTCAGCAGAATGATGGCTCAGATGGTTTTCAGTTGCATTCACTTGATCCTTCAGGGAAGACAGCAAAGGGAACAAGATAATGAAATCAACAGATAAATCCCAGGCAGGTGTTATTTAAATTACACGCATATCTGTTGAGACACAGAACTAATGGATGTACTCTCTGAAAGCAGCTGGCATTGTATCTCCTTGGGGTTTGAGGCTGGTGCTGATGATAAGAGGAGATGTAGAGAAAAAAAACTGAGGAGAAGACTGAGAAAGTGACTGCTATGAATCCTATGCAATTTCAATATGCAGAGGGAGGCAAAACAAAACTACAACAGAAGTCAATCCCATGCCAATGAATTGGAAGGAAGGATGCTAAGAACAGAAATAGAACTCATATTGAGTAATTAGGGGGTACTGACCATGCCTGTTGTCATTATAAGAGTTATTCTTTCTAAAAGAAAATGTCATAAATATTTGTGCCCTGAAATGTCATGAATATTTGTGCCCTAAAATGTCAGCTTGACTGATGAAACGAGAATTTTTACTGTAGGATTTAAAACCAAATACTCTGAATAAAAATATGGAAATAAGAGAAATAGGCAGTTTAAATGGTTTAATTGTAAATTGGGGGCAAATAAAGAAACAAAAAATGCAGCAGAACAGCATTATTTTACCTATACATTAGACTCTAAGAAAATTAAAGATAATATGGTAGAATATCTGATTGATTTTTTCTTTCAAAGACATGATATGACCATATTGAAATTTAATCCTAAGAAAATAAAAACAAGTTATCAGGGAAACTGGACAAGAAAGTATTTTAAAAATATGTTGGAAGGAGAAAACTATTGAAGTGGTGGAAAAAGATTTATTAGAGCCATTAAAATAAATAATCTATAATGTATAGTACACTTCTACAAAGCCTAGTAATACAATTCGGGTCTGTATTTTTACAACACTGATTAGAGGTAATAAGGTTTTTTTATATATTAGACTTGTCCTAAGAATACATAAGCACATTCTTCCAAGACAGCTATAAAACTAAGCATTTCTTTTGACATAATGCAAATCATAAATGACATAAAAGTGTGAAATGAAAAATCTAGCAACCTAAAATAGTAGTGAAGGAGGATGGATCAGATCATCCTGCTGCAAAATTTTTTAAATTGCTTAACTACTGAAATTGCATAAGAGGAGGTGAAAAGACAATAAAAACTGTATTTCAGTGCTCTGAAGGATGGTTAGTCACAGAAATCCAGATTGCATAAGCACTGACCCTGGAATACTGCATGCACTCAGGCAACAAGTCAAAGATGATGATAATTGAGGACTAGCAGTTCAGTAGATTGTTCTTGACCATTCTGCGCCCGCGGATACAGCCAAGGTACTGATTAGGCTTCATGACAGACTGTCACCCTTCTTGAATCATTTTAACATAATTATGCTCCTTCAGCTATCATTTCCCTGTATTTGGCATGGACAAAGCCAATTTAAATGCATTTCCTGTAAATGGGCAATTTTCATAGGTATTGGATGTGGTCTTGGACATTTAAAGTTCAATATCTTTGTCATCAGATAGCTTTTGCATGGATTTACAATTTTGTGCTTGTTGGGGAGCTTAGCTGAGTATTTTAACATTCAGGCTCTTATTCTTTGCAACTCTTCCCTAGTATAAAAGACAGAGAGAAAAAGAGAAAGTGACTACATGCCATATGTATCCTTCCTTATTATTTTTTACCTTTTTTTCTAAGAGCTTTAATTTTTTTTTGTATTTTCTTGGTTTTCCTGTTCAGTAAAGGGGGAAATATGCCTTTGTGTTTGTGTATATGTGTAAAAATCATTTTTCACACATTTGGATTGTGATTAAAATGAAGAAATTCAAAGCATTTTCAATAGCTAAGCAATTGTAAGAAATTTTAATGTACTCTAAAGTGACAAAAACAACAATATACCTGACAAATACTTGAGAGAGAAACAACAGCTCTCACTGTATCACTTTCTTTGATTCTACACACCACCCACAGTTACCTTTCTCTTGGGACAAGAACATAAAACAAAACAACTCAAGGCTTACAGCACAGTTCATTCAGAAAATAAGTAAAAGTTGGTTTGAGTAATATGACAAGTTTATATAATAGACTGGTACTATAAATATATTGTAGTAGAGTGGTATTATAATATACTAATTCAATAACTAACAAAAAGTTTGATAATGATAAAAGTTTTAATTTATATGGGATGCTAGGTTGGAATCTGGAACATCTGGAATGTTCTAAGCTTTTGAATCAATAATAGTGATCATACTAAATGTGTGGAATCTTTTAATAAACACATACTATGCTGCCTTTTCTTCCTCCATGAATTATTATGGGCCATGCTACTTTTCACACAAAAGCTTTTAGCTCTGTTGCATGAAAATAATTGAGAAAAACAGTGTAATGGCTGCATAAATTTGTCACTCATTCCAGAAAAAGCCAGTTATGGAAATCCTAGTGCACAGATTTCTAGTAATAACTGCATTTTCAAAATTCAGTTACAGTCTTTTATCATCTGTTATTTAGATTGTATTTATAGATATTCTGTAAAAATATTGAGTGGTCTGACATATTTTGTCCAGTTTGTAATTTCATCTGTAACCTGTATATCTTTATTATACTTCCACAAATTATATTTTGTTTCATAGAATTCAACTGCTTTGTAGTGTTCATTTATAATCATCCAATGTAATTAAAGTATTTGCTGGGTTTTGTAAGATATTCAGTGTTCCATATTTCCACACTTTTTCTCTCCCCACCCAAAACTATTTTGTTTTGGGTGGGGAGAGAGAAAGTGTAGAAACTTTTTTCTACCTAAACTTTTTTTTACCTAAACTTTTTTCTACCTAAAATATTTTCTACCTAAACTATTTTCTACCTAAATCTTTAAAAAAATTTAAAAGTAGAAACAATTGTCTCCAAAGAAGATTAGTATAGAGGCAGAAGAAAGCTCACATTTCCCTCTAATCCTACCTCACCAGTTAAAAATTTAAAATAAAAACCTTACTCTAAAGGAATCACTCTAATAGTTATCTTCCATAAGAGCCAGTGACTTAACTCATGCTAACACAAAACCACAGATTTAAACTCTGTTCTAAACATCATCTTCTTATTACATTTCAGGTCTTTGAAGGGGTGAAATTCTATACAATAGTGTCACGTCAATTCACCTTGGGGTATGATTGTGCTAAATTGTGCAACATTGAGTTCTGCCTATTTTGCTACTTTTTTGGTTAAATTTAACCTAGTCTGATGAACATCTTTACTTCCTCTTGGTGTCAAAACTCTCTAAGTAATGAATTTTAATATGAAACTTTAAATCTGTGAAACCTCCAGTTTTTTCTTTAAAACAGAAGAGCATTTGTTATAGATAGCACTCACACATAGATTTGTCTGATTTCCCTTGTTGTGTGTGCAAACCTGAATAAAGATATTAAGTTATATACCCTCCTGAGAAGTGCTTTAAGGGTATGTTTGAAAATTGATCATAAATATGGGCCTCCTCTTCAATACATTGTGATTGATCAACAAGGATACAAAGTGAACCTGATTCATTCATACACTGTCTTACTGAAGGTAGTGGGTATTAAATTAAAAAACGCTCATTTTTTTTCTTAATGGAATTTCCTAAAGCATATGAATAATAATAAAAAAAAAAGAAATCCCACATTTAACCCAGTTTTATTCCCAGAGTATTCCCAGTTTAGCCTATTTGAAAAGATGAATTGTCATTAAAAGCAAAAGAGGGGCAAGATAAAGGCAGGAATAATGGAGTAATATACTTAAGTCTGAGTGACCAGGGGTTAGTTTTGTTCTGAGAGTTTACTTGGTTTGAAGTAAAAGATCAGCAGAACAGAAAACTTTGTTTTCTTTATCCTGCTATTTCTACAAAATATTCAAAGCTAATTAATGGATTTGACTAGTACTAAATGACTGGAAATTCAAAAGGAAAACAGAAAGGCAAAAGGAAATGACTTTTCACATTCAAATAAACATATTTTGAGAAATTAAGGGACAAAAAACTTGAGTACAAAATAAACATAAAATCATCTGAATTACACACAGACATACCTTTCAAAGATGTAAAACTAAAAAATGCATCTAACTGAAGTCATCTCTCACCCATTAATAAGCAGAAACAGGTATTTTAAAAGCAATCTGGTGAAGGATTGATTTTAGGTTTTCTATGTAAACTGTATTCTGCAATATTTAATGTCACTCAAAATGTTTTCCTTGATAGAAATTGAAATACCAAAAAGGATGAAACCAGTTTTAGCATTGGTATACTTAACACTCGTTGACTCAGGCAGTTTGCATTCACCCTCAAAGGCATTCTCAAGGCCAAATTCCCTTATCACCCCCTCTGGCTCAGAGTCTGAGACTATAATTGGACATCATGGGAGTGCTCATCTGGAGAGAATGTCAAGCCTAGTCAACATCCTCTGATGTAGTTTCAGGCAGTCTAGACCCCGATGTACCCTAAGACACTCTCCAAAGAACAAACCCCATTATGCCCTCAAGCTGGGCTGTGGGGTCAGTGTACCTGCAACTCTCAGTACAGAGGAACTCTGCAGATGCTTGCTGCTTCCTTCTTGTTTCACCACTACAGTGGCAAAGGGGAAGTTCTTCTTGTTCACAAGAACCCAAAGAGTCTGATTTTTCACAAGAGCCTCTGCTCTTGGAATTCCTGCTCCAATACTGGCCAAGAGACAAGACAATAGCTGAGTTGTCTTTCAAGCAGAAGATGTAAAACTTTCAGTAAATAGGCAAATCATGACATGCCTGCATAAAAACATAGCAAAAGTGCACATAACCCTTGCCACTTTACACCTGCTCAACTGAATTTAATGCAGTCATGGTTGTTGTTTCCTTCCTTGTCTTCATTCCAACCATTCATTTTTGAACAAGTAACAGTGCTGCTCATAATCAATAGGAAAGCCAACCCTGGCTCAGAAGCAAAAACAATTTAAAAAGGAGATTGACTCTTTAATCTTTACTCACACAAAAAAACCCCGCCCTAATACACATGCCTCCCATGTTTCTATGCGGGTCCCAGTTTGCCCTGAAATTTTTTTATTTCATTCAACTCAGCAGTGAAACTAATTGCTGAGTGAACAGGTGGAACATTTCCTATAACTTACACAGATGCTTAACTCCTCATCCAGGTTCTAGCAACCTTGGTCTGTGATGGCATGTTAGAAATGCAATTCAACAGGGTCATTCATATAAAAATGGATTTACAACGGCTTGTAAGACAGATTCACTCCCAGCTTTTCTTTTCCTTATTTCTACTATTACTCTAGGTCTATTATAGGATAAACTTGCTTTGCAATCCCCCTTCCAAATGTGCCCAAACCTTCAGGTAAAACACTCTTCACAGCAAAGTTGCACCTTAAGCATAGAGGAAAGATTGTTTATAAGAATGGCCACTGGCACTCCAGTAATGAAGCAATCCTAAGGAACAGTCTATCAGAACAATGAAGGAACTTTGTATGTGTGGGGTACATACAAAATAATTTTGAGGAGAATTCACAGCCATCAGCAAATACATTTCTTTATTCCCACTAGGCTAAGAAAATTATTTAGTAGCTCTTAGTACAGAGAAACTGAAGAGAGAGTTGTCCAAACCAGTGCAATACTCCAAATGCATGGCCGGTCCGTACAGTGAGGATAGTCACTAGGAGTAAAAATCACTTCACTTACGGTGAAATGACACTGTGACCTTTCTAGTTTTAAGGACATTACTTTTCAGTACTTCCAAATGAGTTATGAAAATTACAGTGAAAGCAGCGTATTTTATTACCTTTGTTTTGGCGTGTTTAAAAGAGTAACCTCAATGATCTTGGTTTTGAAGTCAGTGTGAACATTTCCACTGGTTCAGATATAATAAAAAAATATCAAAAAATGCTAAAAAAATTGCACAGATGCATGTAATATTACATAGCTATACCATTCACACGACATGGACAGGATCAAAGACAAGGTCATAATACAGATATTTTGTTGGTAAAGTAATAGCAGCAGAAGGGAAACAGACATGATAACAACCCAGAGGGGATAACTAATGAAGAAGAGAAAAGAAAAGTAGGAAATGAGGCTAGATCAGGCTCCAAGTACACAAATCTGTGTAAGACTGCATATGACATGAAAAGGTTTAGCTAACGATGCAGAGAAGGTAGAATTCACAAACAGTCATGGAAGAATTGGGTAATTTTATTAATGCTAACACGAGCGGGTTTTAACTAGTTTTTCTGGATTTGCTTTGTTTTATTTACACAGAATAAACAACCTGCAATTAAAAACTTTTTGTTTTGTTTATTTTTTAGACATAGTATTCCCTCTGGTGTGCAAAGAATGTTTAAAGAATGTTTATGTAACTGTGGTTACAATGATATCTCTGAACCCAGACATACCTCAAAATTATCAATAATTAATTAGAACTAGTCCCTGGGTTTTCTCAGATGCACCTACAGTATTTTCTGCTTGATAAAACTCTTTTTACATCATGTACAATACATTCATTCCCATGCAGATTACACCTCAAACACTTGATTGCAGTTTAGCAAAGTAAGATATACACAGCTTTTTAAAGGCTTTTTTCCCTCATATTCTCATTAAATACAGGTCTTATTATAAAAAAAAACGCATAACTCCGTACTGACCTTAGTCTTATTAACATGTTAAAAAAATTCTCATCCTACAAGCTTAACCCCATGTGGCTTTTTGGGGTTCATTATCTACAGAGGCATATTAAAAAACTCAAACCAACAAATCAAAAAATATCACTGCAGCAGGGGAACTGTCCCTGGTCCACACAGCCCTGCAAGAGTGTGAACTGAAAGAAAATGAACAGTGGACACAAAAAGAGAAGTTGATCTGGTGAGTAATGAGAAAAGGCACGAGATACCTATAAACATGTATCCACAAAAGTGACATTGTCCATATTTTGTTCTTCCTTCCCTCCAAATAAGCAAGCCTTTATGATTAGCCTTGGTATCTGGCTTTCTGCAGAGTGTTGAGAAGGGTAACAATTCTGCATAGTGAATTGCTGTTTGTTCTGAAATAGTTTCTAGCATTTGTAATTAACATGTGAAATAAGCTAACAGAGCAGCAGAAATGTCAAAGTGCCATGAAGTCTTATTGTAAGAAACTCATGATCCGCTTCATTAGTTCAAATCAAGACTCAAACAGAGTTTTGATTAATTTTTTGTTTTAAATTCATATGGTTAATCTTACATAGAAAGGTAAATTGCCTGAGAAAGCATTTTTTCTTCCATGCATAATTAAGTCAATAGTCACTCATGTCAAAGCAAAATCAAACATCATTTTTGGTATACAAATTAATAATGAAGGATTGACTCATAAAGACTAAAAGACAGCTGGTAAGGGAAAGGTTAACTTTAGCACTCTTCCTTTCTACTCCCAATGGCACTAAAGAATGTACAAAGAAATTAAGACAGTTTTCATGATGAAATTCTTTGTAGTTTTTCAAGTTCAGTAAGAGTTAAATACTAAGTTTTGGGTTGTCTCAGGTCAATCACATCAAGAACATAATTGTTAACCATTTTTTATTTCTTGTAGTTATGCAGAAGAGCAATCTTACTGTGCTTTGAATTTAAAAAATGGAAGTCCGAAAACATGTCCTTGTCATTTAATTACCCAATATCTTTGTCACCACACAAATATGACCACATGCTATAATCTGCCTATAGTCACAAGTCACAAATGCTTCTGCCATTGGCTGAAATGTTTTCTTTTAGGTATTGAAAAGTCATGATGTGAACACAATAGACTGAGCAAAAATGCTAACACAAATTACTGCAAAGTCCTGCCTACTGCTGCCATTAAATACAAACAGTAATAGTTAAACTTCCCTGCCCCTTTTACCTTCAAAAACAAGCATACAGTGTCCCATTAACCAGACTTCCCTACATACGTTAGGCTGTATTGCTGAAGTTGTAAGATCCCACCATGTTATGAAAATTTTTGAAGATTACTGCTGCTGGTTTTTGCAGCTTCACCTGCACCATCCTGGTTCTAGTTGAAAATAACTAGTCTGACTCTTTGGCGTTTTGAATGCATGCACCCTTTAGCAAGAGAGGAAGTTTGTGTGCCTGGTCCCTTAGTAGAAAAATGGTGAGAAGTTGACTACTGGCCATAAGATAGGCCTGTCACATAGTCCCAAGAGCCTAGTTATCTCATCAACACCACTACAGAAAGCTCTGGAGCTGATGCAGAGGAATCTGAATCTACTTGCAGAGTAAGGGATTGCAGGGGAAGGCAAGGGAGGCAATGGCAAGGGGAGATAGATGTGATTGCATGTACTTTTAGGCATATGAGTATCCACCATGGTGAAAACTTAGCAAAAGGGAGCTGGCAAGTTTTGGGGTTTTTTTCATTCTGTGCCAGAACAGCTCATAACAGTATATTTAGCATAATTATGATGGATTTGTACAAAGCTGTAGATCCTGTTCTTACCTACCAAACGATACAGACAGATATGGGGTAAAAATATCTATGTGTATTTTCAGTAATACAAGCTTTTTTGTTTACAGCTAGTGCCTCTAGCAAATGCAGGACATCAAATGAGTCCATGCTTCCTCATGTGAATGCAAAGGGTAACTAATAGCTGTGCTCAAAATACCTATATCATTGTTATATGGAAAGCCTGCCAGAAAAACCACACCAAATGTTCAAACAGCCCAATGTGTGTGAAACACTTTTTCATTCTCAGTGGATTTGCCTGCAAAGCAAAGAGCTGTGCTGAAATATGACTAACATGTTTTTCAGTGAAAATTATGGCCTATAGACTCTTACTTTCTCTCACACAATCCTGCTTCGATCGGTTAGATTCTTTTTGTGTTGTCATAGCAACAGGCAGAAACCTTACCACCCTGATCAAAATTCCCTGACATCCATCTTTAAGAAGACCTCTAAGCAAGCACTTGCTCTCCTTACTACAGTTCCTGACTTTTTCATCTATATCAGAGGTAATCCTGTCAGAAAAGAGTGGTTTCCTACTCTTGAACAACAACAACAACAAGAGATGTTGAAGAATTTTTTCCCATTCTGGAAGGGATCAAACTTTGTGGGTGCTAGCCATGTACATCCAAAACCTTGTGGGGGTGACAGATATGAACTTCATTACAGATGTTTCAGTAGCTTGACAATTCTTCCAAAATATGCTTGTTTGAGATTTGGGATTTAATTTTAATTTTTGGTGTCACTTTTCTGATTTATTGATGAGCAGTCATTTTTTTCTTCCTGATTAAACACCATTGAATCCTCCGGTTCCTACTTAGTTTCTGCCTAAAATACATTGAATATTGACTGTGAGAAAGACAAATATACTGAAACAAACAGCAGAAATCAACAAAGTTTCTTATATGGGTCCTATGTAAGTCATGACACTGTATTGGTGTCATGATAAGATAAGGGAGGCAGGAGGGATATAACTATATATAACTAACTATAACTATATATATATAACTATATAATATATTAATGATTTATTTACTGATATTTTATTAATAATACTGTATTCTTTCCTGCAGTACCAAACGGATAGGTAGACCAAGAGTGCAAGTTTTATACAAGTCTTTGTGTTTTATGCAGTGCAACAATTCTGCAGTCAGCTGAAAAGATGGAAGAAAGAATGAGTAATTTTTTTTTAATTTGGTGTCTATATAAATTAAACAGTGAATAAAGTGACAAGTAAGGTAGTCAACAAGCAAATTCTTTTTTCCTAAGTAAAAATTATTTACTAGAACTTAAATTTATATGGTAACTTTATATGGTTCAATTACCAATTAATGGAATTATATAAAGCTATATTCGTAGACTTTACACATTCATTTTTATTTCTTTAATGATATGAAAAATAATTAATTTTAATCCTTAAAGAAGTGATAGTGTATAGAGGCAATTAATCATATTATATAATGGCAAGTAGGAAAAAATGCACTGTATGAAGCCTGAAGACCATGTACACTAATGTCTGGTGGCATACATGTGGGGACAGCCCATGAATAAGATTCAAGATACATCCAAATATGGTTCCCATTACTTTTCTCAAATTACTTCAGTTGCACCTCTGAACTTAATTACAAGTCTTTATGTCGCTTTCTTATTTTAAATTAGATTAATTTAGCAGTATTTTAACAGTCCTGTGCAGTGGCATAATCAAATTATAGAGAAAGTCATATCTAGAAGGAGTACTATTAATCCTTCTTTCACAAGTACTAATATTAAACCATTATATCTAATTTTGTTATTCTAAAAGATATTCTTTAACTAGAGATATTCTATAACTAGTGATTGCATGCTCACCTAAGGAGTACAGTAAGGAAATCTGAGAACATTAGAAGAAAATTACTATATAGACAAGCCTAAATACTGTATCCTTTACTGACTTGTCAGTCATTTGCTCTATACATAAAACATCTATCAAAGATTTTTCTCATTTAGATAGCTCTGGCCTGGATACTTCAAGAAACATTACAGCATGTGCCAGTTATAAGGTCTGAGGGAATTCCAGCCTCTGGAAATTTATTTAAGAGCACACCTGCCATTCCAGGTGTGTAAGGAATATGGCTTATTCCCACTGGTCCACTATTCCACAGCATCTTGTGTTGGTCCTCACCTCAAATAGCAATACTTCCTCCTGCCCACGGAAAGAAGAGGGTGCCAAAATAATCTTTACAGAAGAGGAGTAACATATCGAAATTTTGAATGCTAAATAGATGGATTTCTACTTGCAGTATATCTCTGCAAGAACATAAGAATCATAGTGAATATTATTATCTATGTATTTGAGGAGCATAACATTTCTCTCTGCAGAGACCAAATTTTCCTCATTTCTACGAGCAGAAACAGTATTCTTCCTACTCATTTCAGTTATTAAATAAGACAAACATTAAGGCAGGAGTTTTAAGTGATGTGAAATGATCTAGACACTTAAATGCACCTGAACATCACATTAAATCTCTTTGAAATCTGTTTGCTAAATATAGAAAGATCTTCAAATATAGCATCTAAGAGTTGCTTCTTAAACAAAAGCCCTCCCTAGATTTTTTCCTGTTTTAGCCCATTTAGAAAGAATGTGGACCTTACTTCAAGGAAGAATGAAGTCTGAATAAGCAAAATGAAAGCTCTTTTCCTAGCAACATGAGTGAAATACTGTCTGCATATCACTTGAGGTTTTGGGACTTTATGTGCCTCAATCCACTGATTCAAACAGTGTGATGTGAAAGATGTGGAAAATTTCAAAGCCCTTTTTAAACCTTCCTTCTACAGTTTCATAAAGACATAATAAAGAGAGGTCAGATTTAAAAATAAAAATAAGTAAGTAAAAACCCAGAT